>NW_027011218.1:20000-25455 GCF_036934945.1 Oncorhynchus masou masou | reverse complement strand
AGCACGCACAGTCTACACGCGTGCTAGCACTCACAGTCTACACGCGCGCTAGCACTCACAGTCTACACGCGCGCTAGCACTCACAGTCTACACGCGCGCTAGCACTTACAGTCTACACGCGCGCTAGCACGCACAGTCTACACGCACACGCACAGTCTACGCGCGCGCTAGCACGCACAGTCTACACGCGCGCTAGCACTCACAGTCTACACGCATGCGCCAGCACGCGCCGTCTACCGTCTACACATGGGCCAGCACGCACAGTATACACGCGTTGCTGTATGGTGGTGTTATGCATTTAGTATGGTGTAGTGATGTTACATGATGCACTGGTTTCTTTGTTTTTTATATATAATGGAAGTTGTTTATTGTGTTCGGTCCACCAGGAAGAGGGGAAGAAAAAGGGGGGGGGGGTACTTAGTCAGTTGTCCAACTGAACGTTTTCATCTGATATGTGTCTTCCGTATTTAACCCAACCCCTCTAAATCAGAGTAGCTGCTGCCTTGGCAGGAACTATTTGGGGATCCATAATAAACCCCAGGAAGAGTAGCTGCTGCCTTGGCAGGAACTAATGGGGATCCATAATAAACCCCAGGAAGAGTAGCTGCTGCCTTGGCAGGAACTAATGGGGATCCATAATAAACCCCAGGAAGAGTAGCTGCTGCCTCGGCAGGAACTAATGGGGATCCATAATAAACCCCAGGAAGAGTAGCTGCTGCCTCGGCAGGAACTAATGGGGATCCATAATAAACCCCAGGAAGAGTAGCTGCTGCCTTGACAGGAACTAATGGGGATCCATAATAAACCCCAGGAAGAGTAGCTGCTGCCTTGACAGGAACTAATGGGGATCCATAATAAACCCCAGGAAGAGTAGATGCTGCCTTAGCAACAGGAACTAATGGGGATCCATAATAAACCCCAGGAAGAGTAGCTGCTGCCTTGACAGGAACTAATGGGGATCCATAATAAACCCCAGGAAGAGTAGATGCTGCCTTAGCAACAGGAACTAATGGGGATCCATAATAAACCCCAGGAAGAGTAGCTGCTACCTTGGCAGGAACTAACAAGTAACTCCAAAATGCTGCACAAAACACAATGCTACTGGCAGTTTGCTGCACAAAACACAATGCTACTGGCAGTTTGCTGCACAAAACACAATGCTACTGGCAGTTTGCTGCACAAAACACAATGCTACTGGCAGTTTGCTGCACAAAACACAATGCTACTGGCAGTTTGCTGCACAAAACACAATGCTACTGGCAGTTTGCTGCACAAAACACAATGCGAAATAGTCCAATTCACACACTTATCAAGAGAACATCCCCGGTCAGCCCTACTGCCTCTGATCTGGAGGACTCATGGAGGAGGGGGAGGGGTCTGGGTAGTGCTTGGAGGAGGGGTCTGTGTAGTGCATGGAGGAGGGGTCTGGGTAGTGCTAGGAGGAGGAGGGGTCTGGGTAGTGCTTGGAGGAGGGGTCTGTGTAGTGCTTGGAGGAGGAGGGGTCTGGGTAGTGCTAGGAGGAGGAGGGGTCTGTGTAGTGCATGGAGGAGGAGGGGTCTGTGTAGTGCATGGAGGAGGGGTCTGTGTAGTGCTTGGAGGAGGAGGGGTCTGGGTAGTGCTAGGAGGAGGAGGGGTCTGGGTAGTGCTAGGAGGAGGGGTCTGGGTAGTGCTTGGAGGAGGGGTCTGGGTAGTGCTTGGAGGAGGAGGGGTCTGGGTAGTGCTAGGAGGAGGGGTCTGGGTAGTGCTTGGAGGAGGGGTCTGTGTAGTGCATGGAGGAGGAGGGGTCTGTGTTGTGCATGGAGGAGGAGGGGTCTGTGTAGTGCATGGAGGAGGAGGGGTCTGTGTAGTGCATGGAGGAGGGGTCTGTGTAGTGCTTGGAGGAGGAGGGGTCTGGGTAGTGCTTGGAGGAGGGGTCTGGGTAGTGCTAGGAGGAGGAGGGGTCTGGGTAGTGCTAGGAGGAGGGGTCTGTGTAGTGCATGGAGGAGGAGGGGTCTGGGTAGTGCTTGGAGGAGGAGGGGTCTGGGTAGTGCTAGGGGAGGAGGGGTCTGGGTAGTGCTTGGAGAGGGAGGGGTCTGGGTAGTGCTTGGAGAGGGAGGGGTCTGGGTAGTGCTAGGGGAAGGAGGGGTCTGGGTAGTGCTAGGGGGAGGAGGGGTCTGGGTAGTGCTTGGTGGAGGAGGGGTCTGGGTAGTGCTTGGTGGAGGAGGGGTCTGGGTAGTGCTTGGAGGAGGAGGGGTCTGTGTAGTGCTTGGAGGAGGAGGGGTCTGGGTAGTGCTTGGAGGAGGAGGGGTCTGTGTGGTGCTTGGAGGAGGAGGGGTCTGGGTAGTGCTTGGAGGAGGAGGGGTCTGGGTAGTGCTTGGAGGAGGAGGGGTCTGGGTAGTGCTTGGAGGAGGAGGGGTCTGGGTAGTGCTAGGGGAGGAGGGGTCTGGGTAGTGCTTGGAGGAGGAGGGGTCTGGGTAGTGCTTGGAGAGGGAGGGGTAGTACTCAAAATATGTTTTTCTTGCATTTAAAATAAATACATTATTAGGCCTGTATCTGGATCGGAAATAATAAGACTGCATCACCACTGTTCCCTTCCCATAGGTCCTGGTCAAAAGTAATGCACTACATAGGGACTCGTCATTTGGGACACAGTCAAGCCATTTAAACAAAGTACAGTATAATAATAGCATGCAAGATGGGTAATTTTACAAATAGACTCTAAAACATTTAATAAGCCAGCTGGCAGAGCCACCCTTGTGATGTTCATACAATGTTAAAATATGCCCATTTAGGCCTCGTCAGCCAAGACGCTAACCTAGCTGCCTAGCTGCTAATGCTACATACGCATCGCATGTGGTTGGCGCTAGCGGTAGCCGCTAACGCTACACACGCAACAGATGTGGGTGGAGCTAGTGGTAGCCGCTAATGCTAAATACACAACAGATGTGGTTGGAGCTAGCGGTAGCCGCTAACGCTACATACGCAACACATGCGTCACAGTTCCCAAGTCATAGCCAATTTTGTGGGTCTAATAACTGTGGGAAGGGAACCACATGAAGGGAGCCATCACAAAGCAGTGTGTTTTACAGACGTCATTCACAGGAAACACCCTACTGTACACACTCACACACACACACATTGAGAACAAGTGTTAGCCAGTCTAGGCTCACCAGGCTACCTGCCTCCTCTAACCACTAGGCTACCTGTCTCCTCGAGCCACTAGGCTACCTCCCTCCTCTAACCACTAGGCTACCTCCCTCCTCTAACCACTAGGCTACCTGCCTCCTCTAGCCACTAGGCTACCTGCCTCCTCTAGCCACTAGGCTACCTGCCTCCTCTAGCCACTAGGCTACCTGCCTCCTCTAACCACCAGGCTACCTGCCTCCTCTAACCACCAGGCTACCTGCCTCCTCTAACCACCAGGTCTCTGTCTCTCTCTCTCCTGTCTCTCTCCTGTCTCTCTGTCTCTCCTGTCTCTCTCTCTCTCCTTCCCTCTCTCTCTCGCTGTCTCGCCTTCCCTCTCTCTCCTTCCCTCTCTCTCTCGCTGTCTCGCCTTCCCTCTCTCTCCTTCCCTCTCTCTCTCCCCCCTCCCTCCCTCTCTCTAGTAGACAGTAGACTGATCAGACCTGTATTCCTCTCTAAGCAGGAAGTCTATCCAGGCAGCTTGCAGTTACAGCGGAATTTGTTTACTGTCTGTCTGTCTGTCTGTCTGTCTGTCTGTCTCTCTGTCTCTCTGTCTCTCTGTCTCTCTGTCTGTCTGTCTGTCTGTCTGTCTGTCTGTCTCTCTGTCTCTCTGTCTCTCTGTCTCTCTGTCTGTCTGTCTGTCTGTCTGTCTGTCTGTCTGTCTGTCTGTCTCTCTGTCTCTCTGTCTCTCTGTCTCTCTCTCTCTTCTGTCTCTTCTGTCTCTTCTCTCTCTCTCTTCTCTCTTCTCTCTTCTCTCTTCTCTCTCTCTCTTCTGTCTCTCTCTCTCTCTCTCTTCTGTCTCTCTCTCTCTCTCTCTCTTTCTCTCTCTCTTTCGCTGTCTCTCCCCCTCTCTCTCTCCCCCCATCCCTCCCTCTCCCCCCATCCCTCCCTCTCTCTAGTAGACTGATCAGACCTGTATTCCTCTCTAAGCAGGAAGTCTATCCAGGCAGCTTGCAGTTACAGTGGAATTTGTTTACTGTGTGTGTGCGGGCGTACATGTCCGTGTGTTAGGGGTGTGACGTTTAAACAACATTGGCATCGTTAACATTTAGAAAAAATCCCGAACCGAAAGCACATGTTCTTTTCCGTCTTTTAACCTAACTAGACGATGGGCTTTGCAGGTAAAGTTGTCATTAGAGATCCAGATTACCAAGACATGTGAGCATGGCTCTTTCTGCTGGCCCGCTCCTCTCTCTCTCCCTGGCTGGCCCGCTCCTCTCTCTCTCTCCCCGGCTGGCCCGCTCCTCTCTCTCTCTCCCCGGCTGGCCCGCTCCTCTCTCTCTCCTTGGCTGGCCCGCTCCTCTCTCTCTCTCCTTGGCTGGCCCGCTCCTCTCTCTCTCTCCCTGGCTGGCCCGCTCCTCTCTCTCTCTCCCTGGCTGGTCCGCTCCTCTCTCTCTCTCCCTGGCTGGCCCGCTCCTCTCTCTCTCTCCCTGGCTGGGAGAGAGAGAGAGGAGTGTCTGACCTGCCTATACTGATAGATAGACCTAGTGCACGGTTCTGTCTGTCTGGTGTCTGACCTGCCTATACTGATAGATAGACCTAGTGCACGGTTCTGTCTGTCTGTCTGGTGTCTGTCTGCCTATACTGATAGATAGACCTAGTGCACGGTTCTGTCTGTCTGTCTGGTGACTGACCTGCCTATACTGATAGATAGACCTAGTGCACGGTTCTGTCTGTCTGTCTGGTGACTGACCTGCCTATACTGATAGATAGACCTAGTGCACGGTTCTGTCTGTCTGTCTGGTGACTGACCTGCCTATACTGATAGATAGACCTAGTGCACGGTTCTGACTGTCTGTCTGGTGACTGACCTGCCTATACTGATAGATAGACCTAGTGCACGGTTCTGTCTGTCTGTCTGGTGACTGACCTGCCTATACTGATAGATAGACCTAGTGCACGGTTCTGTCTGTCTGGTGACTGACCTGCCTATACTGATAGATAGACCTAGTGCACGGTTCTGTCTGTCTGGTGTCTGACCTGCCTATACTGATAGATAGACCTAGTGCACGGTTCTGTCTGTCTGGTGTCTGACCTGCCTATACTGATAGATAGACCTAGTGCACGGTTCTGTCTGTCTGTCTGGTGTCTGACCTGCCTATACTGATAGATAGACCTAGTGCACGGTTCTGTCTGTCTGTCTGGTGTCTGACCTGCCTATACTGATAGATAGACCTAGTGCACGGTTCTGTCTGTCTGGTGTCTGACCTGCCTATACTGATAGATAGACCTAGTGCACGGTTCTGTCTGTCTGGTGGCTGACCTGCCTATACTGATAGATGGACCTAGTGCA
>NW_027011218.1:12500-15000 GCF_036934945.1 Oncorhynchus masou masou | reverse complement strand
TATATGAGATGCTGTCCTCTATATGAGATGCTGGTCTCTATATGAGATGCTGTCCTCTATATGAGATGCTGGTCTCTATATGAGATGCTGTCCTCTATATGAGATGCTGTCCTCTATATGAGATGCTGTCCTCTATGTCCTCTATATGAGATGCTGTCCTCTATATGAGATGCTGGTCTCTATGTCCTCTATATGAGATGCTGTCCTCTATGTCCTCTATATGAGATGCTGTCCTCTATATGAGATGCTGTCCTCTATATGAGATGCTGTCCTCTATATGAGATGCTGTCCTCTATGTCCTCTATATGAGATGCTGTCCTCTATATGAGATGCTGTCCTCTATATGAGATGCTGTCCTCTATGTCCTCTATATGAGATGCTGGTCTCTATATGAGATGCTGGTCTCTATATGAGATGCTGTCCTCTATATGAGATGCTGGTCTCTATATGAGATGCTGTCCTCTATATGAGATGCTGTCCTCTATATGAGATGCTGGTCTCTATATGAGATGCTGTCCTCTATATGAGATGCTGTCCTCTATATGAGATGCTGTCCTCTATATGAGATGCTGGTCTCTATATGAGATGCTGTCCTCTATATGAGATGCTGTCCTCTATATGAGATGCTGGTCTCTATATGAGATGCTGTCCTCTATATGAGATGTTGTCCTCTATATGAGATGCTGTCCTCTATGTCCTCTATATGAGATGCTGTCCTCTATATGAGATGCTGTCCTCTATGATGCGCCTCTATATGAGATGCTGTCCTCTATATGAGATGCTGTCCTCTATATGAGATGCTGGTCTCTATATGAGATGCTGTCCCCTCTATATGAGATGCTGTCCTCTATATGAGATGCTGTCCTCTATATGAGATGCTGTCCTCTATATGAGATGCTGGTCTCTATATGAGATGCTGTCCTCTATATGAGATGCTGTCCTCTATATGAGATGCTGTCCTCTATATGAGATGCTGGTCCTCTATATGAGATGCTGTCCTCCTCTATATGAGATGCTGTCCTCTATATGAGATGCTGGTCTCTATATGAGATGCTGTCCTCTATATGAGATGCTGTCCTCTATATGAGATGCTGTCCTCTATATGAGATGCTGGTCCTCTATATGAGATGCTGTCCTCTATATGAGATGCTGTCCTCTATATGAGATGCTGTCCTCTATATGAGATGCTGTCCTCTATGTCCTCTATATGAGATGCTGTCCTCTATATGAGATGCTGTCCTCTATATGAGATGCTGGTCTCTATATGAGATGCTGTCCTCTATATGAGATGCTGTCCTCTATATGAGATGCTGGTCTCTATATGAGATGCTGTCCTCTATATGAGATGCTGTCCTCTATATGAGATGCTGTCCTCTATATGAGATGCTGTCCTCTATATGAGATGCTGTCCTCTATATGAGATGCTGTCCTCTATATGAGATGCTGTCCTCTATATGAGATGCTGGTCTCTATATGAGATGCTGGTCTCTATATGAGATGCTGTCCTCTATATGAGATGCTGTCCTCTATATGAGATGTTGTCCTCTATATGAGATGCTGCCCTCTATATGAGATGCTGTCCTCTATATGAGATGCTGTCCTCTATATGAGATGCTGTCCTCTATGTCCTCTATATGAGATGCTGTCCTCTATGTCCTCTATATGAGATGCTGTCCTCTATATGAGATGCTGTCCTCTATATGAGATGCTGTCCTCTATATGAGATGCTGTCCTCTATATGAGATGCTGGTCCTCTATATGAGATGCTGTCCTCTATATGAGATGTTGTCCTCTATATGAGATGCTGTCCTCTATATGAGATGCTGTCCTCTATGTCCTCTATATGAGATGCTGTCCTCTATATGAGATGCTGTCCTCTATATGAGATGCTGTCCTCTATATGAGATGCTGGTCTCTATATGAGATGCTGTCCTCTATATGAGATGCTGGTCTCTATGAGATGCTGTCCTCTATATGAGATGCTGTCCTCTATATGAGATGCTGTCCTCTATATGAGATGCTGGTCTCTATATGAGATGCTGTCCTCCAGAGGGAAAACAGTGTGTATGTCCCTGTAGTAGATATCCCTCCGCAGGGGTCCCTCGGTCCCTGTAGAAGATATCCCTCCGCAGGGGTCCCTCGGTCCCTGTAGTAGATATCCCTCCGCAGGGGTCCCTCGGTCCCTGTAGAAGATATCCCTCCGCAGGGGTCCCTCGGCCCCTGTAGAAGATATCCCTCCGCAGGGGTCCCTCGGTCCCCGTAGTAGATATCCCTCCACAGGGGTCCCCCGGTCCCTGTAGAAGATATCCCTCCGCAGGGGTCCCTCGGTCCCTGTAGAAGATATCCCTCCGCAGGGGTCCCTCAGTCCCTGTAGAAGATATCCCTCCGCAGGGGTCCCTCGGTCCCTGTAGAAGATATCCCTCCGCAGGGGTCCCTCGGTCCCTGTAGAAGTGAGGGTCATAGGAGAACCACCAGTCTGATGACCTCTAACCCCTGACCT
>NW_027011218.1:2500-7500 GCF_036934945.1 Oncorhynchus masou masou | reverse complement strand
ACTGTGTGTTACTGACTGTGTGTTACTGACTGTTAGTGGTATCACAACACTGTGTTACTGACTGTTATGGTATCACAACACTGTGTGTTACTGACTGTATGTTAGTGGTATCAACAACTGACTGTGTGTTACTGACTGTGTTACTGACTGTTAGTGGTATCACAACACTGTGTGTTACTGACTGTGTGTTACTGACTGTTAGTGGTATCACAACACTGTGTGTTACTGACTGTTAGTGGTATCACAACACTGTGTGTTACTGACTGTGTTACTGACTGTTAGTGGTATCACAACACTGTGTGTTACTGACTGTGTTACTGACTGTTAGTGGTATCACAACACTGTGTGTTACTGACTGTTAGTGGTATCACAACACTGTGTGTTACTGACTGACTGGTATCAACCGAAAAGACGATGTGTTACTGACTGTTAGTGGTATCACAACACTGTGTGTTACTGACTGTTAGTGGTATCACAACACTGTGTGACTTTACTGACTGTGTTACTGACTGTTAGTGGTATCACAACACTGTGTGTTACTGACTGTGTGTGGTATCACAACACTGTGTGTTACTGACTGTGTGTTACTGACTGTTAGTGGTATCACAACACTGTGTGTTACTGACTGTTAGTGGTATCACTGACTGTTAGTGTGTGTGTTACTGACTGTGTGTTACTGACTGTTAGTGGTATCACAACACTGTGTGTTACTGACTGTTACAGCACTGTGTATCACAACACTGTTAGTGGTATCACTGACTGACTGTGTTTACTGACTGTTAGTGGTATCACAACACTGTGTTACTGTTACTGACTGTTAGTGGTATCACAACACTGTGTGTTACTGACTGTGTTACTGTGGTGGTATCACAACACTGTTGTGTTACTGTGTTAGTGGTATCACAACACTGTGTGTTACTGACTGTTACTGACTGTTAGTGGTATCACAACACTGTGTGTTACTGACTGTGTTAGTGGTTACTGACTGTTAGTGGTATCACAACACTGTGTGTTACTGACTGTTTAGTGGTATCACAACACTGTGTTACTGACTGTGTGTTACTGACTGTTAGTGGTATCACAACACTGTGTTTACTGACTGTTAGTGGTATCACAACACTGTGTTACTGGTGTTACTGACTGTTAGTGGTATCACAACACTGTACTGACTGTTACACACCACTGTGTGTTACTGTGTGTTACTGTTAGTGGTATCACAACACTGTGTGTTACTGACTGTTAGTGGTATCACAACACTGTGTGTTACTGACTGTTAGTGGTATCACAACACTGTGTGTTACTGACTGTGTGTTACTGACTGCTAGTGGTATAAGCCAGTGGTATGACGACACTGTAGTGTGTGTGTGTGTGTGTGTGTGTGTGTGTGTGTGTGTGTGTGTGTGTGTGTGTGTGTGTGTGTGTGTGTGTGTGTGTGTGTGTGTGTGAGGGAGAGGACTGTTCATCAGTCTGTAACTACTATAAATTGCTCCAACATTCCTTCGACCGTCCATGTGGCCTTTTGGCAGATTCTACACCAGTCTACATTGAGAGTGTGTGTGTGGACTTACTTAACTATACCAGAGGTCCTCACAAGGTCAAATTCTATTTCTAGGAGGTTAAGGTTAGAGTTAGGGAATAACAGGATTTAGAATGGGACTGAATTATGTGTCCCCACAAGGTTAGTTGTACAAGACTGTGTGTGTGTGTGTGTGTGTGTGTGTGTGTACGTTCATGCCTGTGTGTGAATGATCGTGCCTGTGTGTGTGTAAAGTGTGTGTGTCACTGGGGTGTGTCTGTGGGAGGAGAGTGGACTTCCTTCCTGTTTCCTCGCCACAGTCACAGGGTGGGGACAGGAAGTGTGTGTGTGTGTGTGTGTCAGTGTGACTCAGTATTCCAAAACTTCTCAGCTTTTTCGATACCAGAGAACATGAGCAACGGTTCTATAACTTTCGGTACTTCCTGTCAAAGTGTCTCACGTCGTCTGCTGATTGGAGGGAGGATCAAGTCTGTCAGCGCAGACCATGTCCCCTTTACACACTTGTGGAAATGTTGAAAGTGTTAATTACTGTTCGCAAAACAATGTCCATTACAGGCTAGAATAACTTGACAATGCTAGAAGACAGCGGTAGCTTCCAGCTAACAGCCAGAGCTAACAGCCAGAGCTAACAGCCAGAGCTAACATTCACTACTCCTCGTACTTTGTGATAATATACCAACCAAAAAAGCTACATGTGTTGATATTCAAAGCTTGATCGTCACCAGAAACCTTATTCATTCACTTGATCATCTCTCCCTCCCTGATCCTCTATGAGTGAAGTCGGTCCTGGGTCTTAAAGAGACAGCGTCCCTTTTTTTTATTTTTAAAGAAAAAACATTTAGTTCTTCTTCTATGCAAACGTCTTAAAGAGACAGCGTCCTCTTTTTTATAAAAGAAAAACATTTAGTTCTTCTTCTATGCAAACGTCTTAAAGAGACAGCGTCCTCTTTTTTTATAAAAGAAAAAACATTTAGTACTTCTTCTATGCAAACGTCTTAAAGAGACAGCGTCCTCTTTTTTTATAAAAGATAAAACATTTAGTTCTTCTTCTATGCAAACGTCTTAAAGAGACAGCATCCTCTTTTTTTATAAAAGAAAAAACATTTAGTACTTCTTCTATGCAAACGTCTTAAAGAGACAGCGTCCTCTTTTTTTTTGATAAAATAAAAAAAACATTTAGTTCTTCTATGCTTGTCGATCAGTAGGATAAATTAATATGTTGTTGGTTTCGTGTTGGTGTGGAGGATCGCGATACTAAACCTGTTATCGCTATGGAAGTCAAGAGTCTGGTTTCATGACAAATCTGGGGTGTGTGTGTGTGTGTGTGTGTGTGTGTGCGCTATGAAAACAGATTTCGACATTTGGCTTCCATATTGATTAAATGAAAAATAAATTGCACCAGATTCCCTGGACAGAAGTAGTGCGCTATCTAGGGATTAGGGTGCTAACTCTGGTCAAAAGTAGTGCACTATCTAGGAATTAGGGTGCCAACTCTGGTCAAAAGTAGTGCACTATCTAGGGATTAGAGTGGAATTTGGGATGCAGCCAATACATTCCCCGTGCAGCTCCTCAGAGGTTGTGTGTGGGGGGGGGGGGGGTGAGAGAGTGTGTGTGTGTGTGAGTGTGTGTGTGGGAGAGTGGACCTTTCAGTGTTTCCTGTGTTATAGACCGTAATACATGACTGTATTGCAGATGTTCAGTGCATGTTCACACACACACGCACACACACACCTACACACACCTACCCCTAAGCAAACTATATCTTTGTTGTGTCTGCTCCAGGTCTTTCAGTGATCCGTGTCTCTTGCTGATCTATATAAAAACTTTAACTGTCCAGTGAAAATCTCACTTGTTTTAAAAAGTCAATATTCTGTTAACTCGTAATGTTGTTGATTTAATCCTCTACTTGTATTTTTGTGATGAAATCAGAACTTGGAGAGAAACACTTCAGAACCACGCGTCTCAAAGAGACCGTTGGCTCATACTTTCTCATATATGATGATGTCATCCTCCTGAGGAGAATGAACTGGCCAATCAGTGGTCTGGCTCCAGACCATTCTGTAACCCACACCATTCTGTAACTGGGGTAGGCCCACACCATTTCTGTAACTAGGGGCAGGCCCACACCATCTGGGTAACCCACACCATTCTGTAACTGGGGGTAGGCCCACACCATTCTGTAACTGGGGGTTTCCCATACCATTCTGTAACCCACACCATTCTGTAACTGGGGATAGGCCCACACCATTCTGTAACCCACACCATTCTGTAACTGCGGGTAGGCCCACACCATTCTGTAACTGAGACCCACACCATTCTGTCACTGGGGTAGGCCCACACCATTCTGTAACTGGGGTAGGTCCACACCATTCTGTAACTGGGGGTAGGTCCACACCATTCTGTAACTGGGGTAGGCCCACACCATTCTGTAACTGGGGGTAGGTCCACACCATTCTGTAACTGGGGTAGGCCCACACACCATTCTGTAACTGGGGTAGGCCCACACCATTCTGTAACTGGGGTAGGCCCACACCATTCTGTAACTGGGGGTAGGCCCACACCATTCTGTAACTGGGGGGTAGGTCCACACATTCTGTAACTGGGGTAGGCCCAGACCATTCTGTAACCCACACCATTCTGTAACTGCTGCTGTGTCTCTGTGTGCGTCTCTGTGTGTCTCTTGTTTCTCTCTGTGTGTCTCTCTGTGTGTCTCTGTGTGTCTCTGTGTGTGTCTCTGTGTGTGTCTCTGTGTGTCTCTGTTTCTCTCTGTGTGTCTCTCTGTGTGTCTCTGTGTGTCTCTGTGTGTGTCTCTGTGTGTCTCTGTTTCTCTCTGTGTGTCTCTGTGTGTCTCTGTGTCTCTGTGTGTCTGTTTCTCTCTGTGTGTCTCTCTGTGTGTCTCTGTGTGTCTCCTGTGTGTCTCTGTGTGTCTATGTGTGTCTCTATGTGTGTCTCTATGTGTGTCTCTGTTGTGTGTTTCTGTGTGTTTCTGTGTGTCTCTGTTTCTCTCTGTGTGTCTCTCTGTTTCTCTCTGTGTGTCTCTGTGTGTGTCTCTGTGTGTGTCTCTGTGTGTCTCTGTTTCTCTCTGTGTGTCTCTCTGTGTGTCTCTGTGTGTCTCTGTGTGTGTCTCTGTGTGTCTCTGTTTCTCTCTGTGTTTCTCTCTGTGTGTCTCTGTGTGTCTCTGTGTGTCTCTGTTTCTCTCTGTGTGTCTCTCTGTGTGTCTCTGTGTGTCTCTGTGTGTGTCTCTGTGTGTGTCTCTGTGTGTGTCTCTATGTGTGTCTCTATGTGTGTCTCTATGTGTGTCTCTGTTGTGTGTTTCTGTGTGTTTCTGTGTGTCTCTGTTTCTCTCTGTGTGTCTCTCTGTTTCTCTCTGTGTGTCTCTGTGTGTGTCTCTGTTGTGTGTGTCTGTGTGTTTCTGTGTGTCTCTGTTTCTCTCTGTGTATCTCCTACTTTCTTCATACTTTCT
>NW_027011217.1:0-25470 GCF_036934945.1 Oncorhynchus masou masou | reverse complement strand
TGAGTCCTATGAGCCCTATGAGTCCTATGAGCACTATGAGTCCTATGAGCTCTATGAGTCCTATGAGTTCTATGAGTCCTATGAGCACTATGAGTCCTATGAGTTCTATGAGTCCTATGAGTTCTATGAGTCCTATGAGCACTATGAGTCCTATGAGTTCTATGAGTCCTATGAGTTCTATGAGTCCTATGAGTCCTATGAGCACTATGAGTCCTATGAGCTCTATGAGTCCTATGAGTCCTATGAGCACTAGGAGTCCTATGAATTCTATGAGTCCTGAGTCCTATGAGTTCTATGAGTCCTATGAGCACTATGAGTCCTATGAGTCCTATGAGTCCTATGAGCACTATGAGTCCTATGAGTTCTATGAGTCCTATGAGCACTATGAGTCCTATGAGTTCTATGAGTCCTATGAGTTCTATGAGTCCTATGAGTCCTATGAGCACTATGAGCCCTATGAGTTCTATGAGTCCTATGAGCACTATGAGTCCTGGTCAACTGTAGTGCACTATTTAAGGAATAGGGTGCCGTTTGAGGGGGCATTCTGTGAAGTGATGTATCTCATAACAAATGGTTCACTTTTCATTCCCATAAAAGGCATTTTTTTCTCTGTCAGCTGTTGTCTGTTTTTTCTTAGTTCAATAAGAGAAGCAGCATTTAGCAATTCATAGGAGAAAAGTGATATTTCATGTTTGACGAGTGAATGTACATTGTGAACATACTGTTAGATCAGTGGAGGCTGCTGAGGGGAGGACGGCTCATAATAATGTCTGGAACGGAGTCAATAGAATGACATCAAACATGGTGTCCATGCCATTCGTATGAGCCGTCCTCCCCTCAGCAGCCTCCTATGTTTTAGATCCCTCAGTGTGTGTGTGTGTGTGCGTGTGTGTGTGTGTGTGTGTGTGTGTGTGTGTGTGCGTGTGTGTGTGTGTGTGCGTGTGTGTGTGTGTGTGCTAAAGTATCCTTTTCTGGCGTTCCACTGTTTCATCACAATTACACGCAGGGGTGAATCCTAACTTCCACTTAAGTCAAACTATCACTTAGTAATGCATTGATGTCATATGGAGACTAAATGAAAATTGGACCTGAAGTTAGGATTCAACCTTTAGTGATGTATAAGAGAGAACCAACGGATTCTCCTTTTCTGGCCTTCTACTGTTCTGACACAATTACCCTGTCAGGTTACTTCTTCATCCAATTGTCATTTGCTTTCACTTTCATTTCCATGGCAATCAGGTCACTCTCATTTCCTGTCAATGGTCAGGCGGGAGGTAACACAGAATTAGAGCCAATCATTCCAGTTCTACATAAAGTACAGTAGCAGGATGCTACAGATGTCCAGAAAGGACAAGGACAGAGAGAGAAACAGAGGAAATATGTAGAAAAGGAGAGAAACCTGACAGGAAAAATAATATCACAGTCTTAGAAGAACATGAGAAAGGAAAACGTGAATGACAGAGAGTTGTATAGAGGGAGGGATACCAGAGAGTTGGAAAGAGGGAGGGATACCAGAGAGTTGTATAGAGGGAGGGATACCAGAGAGTTGTATAGAGGGAGGGATACCAGAGAGTTGTATAGAGGGAGGGACACCAGAGAGTTGTAAAGAGGGAGGGATACCAGAGGGTTGTATAGAGGGAGGGACACCAGAGAGTTGTAAAGAGGGAGGGACACCAGAGAGTTGTAAAGAGGGAGGGATACCAGAGGGTTGTATAGAGGGAGGGATACCAGAGAGTTGTAAAGAGGGAGGGATACCAGAGAGTTGTAAAGAGGGAGGGATACCAGAGGGTTGTATAGAGGGAGGGATACCAGAGAGTTGTAAAGAGGGAGGGATACCAGAGAGTTGTAAAGAGGGAGGGATACCAGAGAGTTGTATAGAGGGAGGGATACCAGAGAGTTGTATAGAGGGAGGGACACTAGAGAGTTGTAAAGAGGGAGGGATACCAGAGGGTTGTAAAGCGGGAGGGATACCAGAGAGTTGTATAGAGGGAGGGATACCAGAGAGTTGTATAGAGGAGGGATACCAGAGGGTTGTAAAGCAGGAGGGATACCAGAGAGTTGTATAGAGGGAGGGACACCAGAGAGTTGTATAGAGGGAGGGACACCAGAGAGTTGTATAGAGGAGGGATACCAGAGTTGTATAGAGGGAGGGATACCAGAGAGTTGTAAAGAGGGGAGGGATACCAGAGAGTTGTATAGAGGGATGGATACCAGAGAGTTTTATAGAGGGAGGGACACCAGAGAGTTGTAAAGAGGGAGGGATACCAGAGGGTTGTAAAGCGGGAGGGATACCAGAGATTTGTATAGAGGGAGGGACACCAGAGAGCTGTATAGAGGGAGGGACACCAGAGAGTTGTATAGAGGGAGGGATACCAGAGAGTTGTAAAGAGGGAGGGATACCAGAGGGTTGTATAGAGGAGGGATACCAGAGAGTTGTAAAGAGGGAGGGATACCAGAGAGTTGTAAAGAGGGAGGGATACCAGAGAGTTGTATAGAGGGAGGGATACCAGAGAGTTGTAAAGAGGGAGGGATACCAGAGAGTTGTAAAGAGGGAGGGATACCAGAGAGTTGTATAGATGGAAGGGATACCAGAGAGTTGTATAGAGGGAGGGACACTAGAGAGTTGTAAAGAGGGAGGGATACCAGAGGGTTGTAAAGCGGGAGGGATACCAGAGAGTTGTATAGAGGGAGGGATACCAGAGAGTTGTATAGAGGGAGGGATACCAGAGGGTTGTAAAGCAGGAGGGATACCAGAGAGTTGTATAGAGGGAGGGATACCAGAGAGTTGTATAGAGGGAGGGAAACCAGAGAGTTGTATAGAGGGAGGGATACCAGAGAGTTGTATAGAGGGAGGGATACCAGAGAGTTGTAAAGAGGGAGGGATACCAGAGAGTTGTATAGAGGGATGGATACCAGAGAGTTTTATAGAGGGAGGGACACCAGAGAGTTGTAAAGAGGGAGGGATACCAGAGGGTTGTAAAGCGGGAGGGATACCAGAGATTTGTATAGAGGGAGGGACACCAGAGAGCTGTATAGAGGGAGGGACACCAGAGAGTTGTATAGAGGAGGGACACCAGAGATTTGTAAAGAGGAGGGATACCAGAGAGTTGTATAGAGGGAGGGATACCAGAGAGTTGTATAGAGGGAGGGATAACAGAGGGTTGTATAGAGGGAGGGACATCAGAGAGTTGTATAGAGGGAGGGACACCAGAGAGTTGTATAGAGGGAAGGATACCAGAGAGTTGTAAAGAGGGAGGGATACCAGAGGGTTGTAAAGCGGGAGGGATACCAGAGAGTTGTATAGAGGGAGGGATACCAGAGAGTTGTATAGAGGGAGGGATACCAGAGGGTTGTAAAGCAGGAGGGATACCAGAGAGTTGTATAGAGGGAGGGACATCAGAGAGTTGTATAGAGGGAGGGATACCAGAGAGTTGTATAGAGGGAGGGATACCAGAGAGTTGTAAAGAGGGAGGGATACCAGAGGGTTGTAAAGCGGGAGGGATACCAGAGATTTGTATAGAGGGAGGGACACCAGAGAGCTGTATAGAGGGAGGGACACCAGAGAGTTGTATAGA
Organism: Oncorhynchus masou masou; assembly: GCF_036934945.1. Classification (NCBI taxonomy): domain Eukaryota; kingdom Metazoa; phylum Chordata; class Actinopteri; order Salmoniformes; family Salmonidae; genus Oncorhynchus; species Oncorhynchus masou. The sequence goes on along the minus strand of NW_027011217.1, from coordinate 21,895 downwards.
GGGAGGGACACCAGAGATTTGTAAAGAGGGAGGGATACCAGAGAGTTGTATAGAGGGAGGGATACCAGAGAGTTGTATAGAGGGAGGGATACCAGAGGGTTGTATAGAGGGAGGGACATCAGAGAGTTGTATAGAGGGAGGGATACCAGAGAGTTGTATAGAGGGGGGGATACCAGAGAGTTGTATAGAGGGAAGGATACCAGAGAGTTGTAAAGAGGGAGGGACACCAGAGAGTTGTAAAGAGGAGGACACCAGAGAGTTGTATAGAGGGAGGGATACCAGAGAGTTGTATAGAGGGAGGGATACCAGAGAGTTGTAAAGAGGGAGGGATACCAGAGAGTTGTATAGAGGGATGGATACCAGAGAGTTTATAGAGGGAGGGACACCAGAGAGTTGTAAAGAGGGAGGGATACCAGAGGGTTGTAAAGCGGGAGGGATACCAGAGATTTGTATAGAGGGAGGGACACCAGAGAGCTGTATAGAGGGAGGGACACCAGAGAGTTGTAAAGAGGGAGGGACACCAGAGAGTTGTAAAGAGGGAGGGATACCAGAGGGTTGTATAGAGGGAGGGATACCAGAGAGTTGTAAAGAGGGAGGGATACCAGAGAGTTGTAAAGAGGGAGGGATACCAGAGGGTTGTATAGAGGGAGGGATACCAGAGAGTTGTAAAGAGGGAGGGATACCAGAGAGTTGTAAAGAGGGAGGGATACCAGAGAGTTGTATAGAGGGAGGGATACCAGAGAGTTGTATAGAGGGAGGGACACTAGAGAGTTGTAAAGAGGGAGGGATACCAGAGGGTTGTAAAGCGGGAGGGATACCAGAGAGTTGTATAGAGGGAGGGATACCAGAGAGTTGTATAGAGGGAGGGATACCAGAGGGTTGTAAAGCAGGAGGGATACCAGAGAGTTGTATAGAGGGAGGGACACCAGAGAGTTGTATAGAGGGAGGGACACCAGAGAGTTGTATAGAGGGAGGGATACCAGAGAGTTGTATAGAGGGAGGGATACCAGAGAGTTGTAAAGAGGGAGGGATACCAGAGAGTTGTATAGAGGGATGGATACCAGAGAGTTTTATAGAGGGAGGGACACCAGAGAGTTGTAAAGAGGGAGGGATACCAGAGGGTTGTAAAGCGGGAGGGATACCAGAGATTTGTATAGAGGGAGGGACACCAGAGAGCTGTATAGAGGGAGGGACACCAGAGAGTTGTATAGAGGGAGGGACACCAGAGATTTGTAAAGAGGGAGGGATACCAGAGAGTTGTATAGAGGGAGGGATACCAGAGAGTTGTATAGAGGGAGGGATAACAGAGGGTTGTATAGAGGGAGGGACATCAGAGAGTTGTATAGAGGGAGGGACACCAGAGAGTTGTATAGAGGGAAGGATACCAGAGAGTTGTAAAGAGGGAGGGATACCAGAGGGTTGTAAAGCGGGAGGGATACCAGAGAGTTGTATAGAGGGAGGGATACCAGAGAGTTGTATAGAGGGAGGGATACCAGAGGGTTGTAAAGCAGGAGGGATACCAGAGAGTTGTATAGAGGGAGGGACACCAGAGAGTTGTATAGAGGGAGGGATACCAGAGAGTTGTATAGAGGGAGGGATACCAGAGAGTTGTAAAGAGGGAGGGATACCAGAGGGTTGTAAAGCGGGAGGGATACCAGAGATTTGTATAGAGGGAGGGACACCAGAGAGCTGTATAGAGGGAGGGACACCAGAGAGTTGTATAGAGGGAGGGACACCAGAGATTTGTAAAGAGGGAGGGATACCAGAGAGTTGTATAGAGGGAGGGATACCAGAGAGTTGTATAGAGGGAGGGATACCAGAGGGTTGTATAGAGGGAGGGACATCAGAGAGTTGTATAGAGGGAGGGATACCAGAGAGTTGTATAGAGGGGGGGATACCAGAGAGTTGTATAGAGGGAAGGATACCAGAGAGTTGTAAAGAGGGAGGGACACCAGAGAGTTGTAAAGAGGGAGGGATACCAGAGGGTTGAAAAGAGGGAGGGATACCAGAGGGTTGTATAGAGGGAGGGACACCAAGGAGTTGTAAAGAGGGAGGGATACCAGAGAGTTGTATAGAGGGAGGGATACCAGAGAGTTGAAAAGAGGGAGGGATACCAGAGAGTTGTAAAGAGGGAGGGATACCAGAGAGTTGTAAAGAGGGAGGGATACCAGAGGGTTGTAAAGAGGGAGGGATACCAGAGTTGTAAAGAGGGAGGGACAACAGAGAGTTGTATAGAGGGAGGGATACCAGAGAGTTGTAAAGAGGGAGGGAGTGGAAGAGAGAGGGATGACAGAGGAGATAATGAACATATGAATGAAGGTTAGTCAAAGCTTCTGTATACTACAAACAATCTGTATGTTTTCTTATGGAGGTATCTGCTGTCTACTCAGAGGTGGTGATGACAAACCCTTCATGTGTGAATACTCAGCAATCACACAAAATACACCGAGGAACAATACAATTACTAAACACAAAGAGAAAGATTGAGTGGGGAGAGAGAGTGGTAGAGAGAGAGAGAGAGAGAGTGGTAGAGATAGAGAGAGAGAGAGTGGTAGAGGGAGAGAGACATAGGGAGGAGTCAAAGATGAGTTTAATGTCATTCCCACTGATTGAAGGAGAGAAAGTGATAGAAAAACAGGTTGAGTGAAACTATCCCTTGTTTATTTAAACCACCTCCAGATAGTTCCACCTACAATGACATTAACACAGGTAACACATACACCATCCAAAGCCATTAATCCTAAATTATTCCACCTTTATTGTTTGATTGAGAGGTATTTAATACATTTTGTCTGAAGAGGGAGATTACTCTTTCCCAGTTGAGTAACTTTCACCAGAGATGACAGTTTCTCCACCTTTTTTTCATTTACATCATTATTTTTCTCATAGTTTTATTTCTCATAGTTTTATTTCTTTGTTTCTCACAAAGGTTATGATGGAGCAATCCTTGCATGAGTCAGAGCATTTGAAGCATACTTCCACAGAAACAGCACAGTACAGTACAAGATACAAACAAACAGACTAACAGCCATGTAAAGACCTTGACGTGGAGCTAGATGGAGCAGTACAGTACAAGATACAAACAAACAGACTAACAGCCATGTAAAGACCTTGAGGTGGAGCTAGATGGAACATCACAGTACAAGATACAAACAAACAGACTAACAGCCATGTAAAGACCTTGACGTGGAGCTAGATGGAACATCACAGTACAAGATACAAACAAACAGACTAACAGCCATGTAAAGACCTTGAGGTGGAGCTAGATGGAACATCACAGTACAAGATACAAACAAACAGACTAACAGCCATGTAAAGACCTTGACGTGGAGCTAGATGGAACATCACAGTACAAGATACAAACAAACAGACTAACAGCCATGTAAAGACCTTGACGTGGAGCTAGATGGAACAGTACAGTACAAGATACAAACAAACAGACTAACAGCCATATAAAGACCTTGACGTGGAGCTAGATGGAACAGTACAGTACAAGATACAAACAAACAGACTAACAGCCATGTAAAGACCTTGACGTGGAGCTAGATGGAACAGTACAGTACAAGATACAAACAAACAGACTAACAGCCATGTAAAGACCTTGAGGTGGAGCTAGATGGAACATCACAGTACAAGATACAAACAAACAGACTAACAGCCATGTAAAGACCTTGATGTGGAGCTAGATGGAACATCACAGTACAAGATACAAACAAACAGACTAACAGCCATGTAAAGACCTTGAGGTGGAGCTAGATGGAACATCACAGTACAAGATACAAACAAACAGACTAACAGCCATGTAAAGACCTTGACGTGGAGCTAGATGGAACATCACAGTACAAGATACAAACAAACAGACTAACAGCCATGTAAAGACCTTGACGTGGAGCTAGATGGAACAGTACAGTACAAGATACAAACAAACAGACTAACAGCCATATAAAGACCTTGACGTGGAGCTAGATGGAACAGTACAGTACAAGATACAAACAAACAGACTAACAGCCATGTAAAGACCTTGAGGTGGAGCTAGATGGAACATCACAGTACAAGATACAAACAAACAGACTAACAGCCATGTAAAGACCTTGATGTGGAGCTAGATGGAACATCACAGTACAAGATACAAACAAACAGACTAACAGCCATGTAAAGACCTTGAGGTGGAGCTAGATGGAACATCACAGTACAAGATACAAACAAACAGACTAACAGCCATGTAAAGACCTTGACGTGGAGCTAGATGGAACATCACAGTACAAGATACAAACAAACAGACTAACAGCCATGTAAAGACCTTGACGTGGAGCTAGATGGAACAGTACAGTACAAGATACAAACAAACAGACTAACAGCCATATAAAGACCTTGACGTGGAGCTAGATGGAACAGTACAGTACAAGATACAAACAAACAGACTAACAGCCATGTAAAGACCTTGACGTGGAGCTAGATGGAACAGTACAGTACAAGATACAAACAAACAGACTAACAGCCATGTAAAGAACTTGACGTGGCGCTAGATGGAACAGTACAGTACAAGATACAAACAAACAGACTAACAGCCATGTAAAGAACTTGACGTGGAGCTAGATGGAACAGTACAGTACAGTACAAGATACAAACAAACAGACTAACAGACATGTAAAGACCTTGACGTGGAGCTCGATGGAACAGTACAGTACAAGATACAAACAAACAGACTAACAGCCATGTAAGGACCTTGACGTGGAGTCAGATGGAACAGTACAGTACAAGATACAAACAAACAGACTAACAGCCATGTAAAGACCTTGACATGGAGCTAGATGGAACAGTACAGTACAAGATACAAACAAACAGACTAACAGCCATGTAAGGACCTTGACGTGGAGCTAGATGGAACAGTACAGTACAGTACAAGATACAAACAAACAGACTAACAGACATGTAAAGACCTTGACGTGGAGCTAGATGGAACAGTACAGTACAGTACAAGATACAAACAAACAGACTAACAGCCATGTAAAGAACTTGACGTGGAGCTAGATGGAACATCACAGTACAAGATACAAACAAACAGACTAACAGCCAGGTAAAGACCTTGATGTGGAGCTAGATGGAACAGTACAGTACAAGATACAAACAAACAGACTAACAGCCATGTAAAGAACTTGACGTGGAGCTAGATGGAACATCACAGTACAAGATACAAACAAACAGACTAACAGCCATGTAAAGACCTTGATGTGGAGCTAGATGGAACAGTACAGTACAAGATACAAACAAACAGACTAACAGCCATGTAAAGACCTTGATGTGGAGCTAGATGGAACAGTACAGTACAAGATACAAACAAACAGACTAACAGCCATGTAAAGAACTTGACGTGGAGCTAGATGGAACATCACAGTACAAGATACAAACAAACAGACTAACAGCCATGTAAAGACCTTGACGTGGAGCTAGATGGAACAGTACAGTACAAGATACAAACAAACAGACTAACAGCCATGTAAAGACCTTGACGTGGAGCTAGATGGAACAGTACAGTACAAGATACAATCAAACAGACTAACAGCCATGTAAAGACCTTGACGTGGAGCTAGATGGAACAGTACAGTACAAGATACAAACAAACAGACTAACAGCCATGTAAAGACCTTGACGTGGAGCTAGATGGAACAGTACAGTACAAGATACAAACAAACAGACTAACAGCCATGTAAAGACCTTGACGTGGAGCTAGATGGAACAGTACAGTACAAGATACAAACAAACAGACTAACAGCCATGTAAAGACCTTGACGTGGAGCTAGATGGAACAGTACAGTACAAGATACAATCAAACAGACTAACAGCCATGTAAAGACCTTGACGTGGAGCTAGATGGAACAGTACAGTACAAGATACAAACAAACAGACTAACAGCCATGTAAAGACCTTGACGTGGAGCTAGATGGAACAGTAGAGTACAAGATACAAACAAACAGACTAACAGCCATGTAAAGACCTTGACGTGGAGCTAGATGGAACAGTACAGTACAAGATACAAACAAACAGACTAACAGCCATGTAAAGACCTTGACGTGGAGCTAGATGGAACATCACAGTACTGGTACAAGATACAACAGGCCTTTATTGTAAAAGATATCCCAAGGAGAATAACCTGTATAAATTAAGGTTCAATTAAATAATACACATACAGGTTACCAGTAGGAACACAGTGGAGAATAAAGACTGTAGCCTGACACACAACATCAGGAACAGAGTGGAGAATCTTGGCTGTAGCCGGACAACACAACATCAGGAACAGAGTGGAGAATCAAGACTGTAGCCTGACAACACAACATCAGGAACAGAGTGGAGAATCAAGACTGTAGCCTGACAACACAACATCAGGAACAGAGTGGAGAATCATGGCTGTTTCCTGACAACACAACATCAGGAACAGAGTGGAGAATCATGGCTGTAGCCTGACAACACAACATCAGGAACAGAGTGGAGAATCATGGCTGTAGCCTGACAACACAACATCAGGAACAGAGTGGAGGATCATGGCTGTAGCCTGACAACACAACATCAGGAACAGAGTGGAGAATCATGGCTGTAGTCTGACAACATCATAAGTATCTTTTTGCATACTGTAGTACCACATGAAAGTTAAACATGTCTTCCAATAAGGCGATTTACAGTATCGTTATATACAGTACGCTACACACCGCAGTTGAATCAGGATTGGTACTGTAGGTGATAACTGTCTCCAAAATACACTGTTTTCTCATGTTCACCTTCAACAGAGAAGCCTGTTAAATACTGAACAAAAATAGAAATGCAACATGTAAAGTGTTGGTCACATGATTCATGAGCTGAAAAAAAAGATCCCAGAAATGTTCCATATGCACAAAAGCTTATTTCTCTCAGATTTTATGCACAGATTTGTTAAATCCCTGTTAGTGAGCATTTCTATTTTGCCAAAATAATCCATTTGCCTGACATGTGTGGCATATCAAGAAGCTGATTAAACAGCATGATCATTACACAGGTGCACCTTGTGCTGGGGACAAAAAAGGCCACTCTAAAATGTGCAGTTTTGTCACACAGCTCAATGCCACAGATGTCTCAAGTTTTGAGGGAACGTGCATTTGGCATGCTGAATGCAGGTCACAAATTAATGGTAATTTCCCTACTCATAAGCCAACCCCCAACGTAATTTTAGAGAATTTGGCAGTACGTCCAACCAGCCTCTCAACCGCAGACCATGTATAACCACCACGCCAGCCCAGGACCTCCACATCCGGCTTCACATCCTCAGACCATGTATAACCACCACGCCAGCCCAGGACCTCCACATCCGGCTTCACATCCTCAGACCATGTATAACCACCACGCCAGCCCAGGACCTCCACATCCGGCTTCACATCCTCAGACCATGTATAACCACCACGCCAGCCCAGGACCTCCACATCCGGCTTCACATCCTCAGACCATGTATAACCACCACGCCAGCCCAGGACCTCCACATCCGGCTTCACATCCTCAGACCATGTATAACCACCACGCCAGCCCAGGACCTCCACATCCGGCTTCACATCCTCAGACCATGTATAACCACCACGCCAGCCCAGGACCTCCACATCCGGCTTCACATCCTCAGACCATGTATAACCACCACGCCAGCCCAGGACCTCCACATCCGGCTTCACATCCTCAGACCATGTATAACCACCACGCCAGCCCAGGACCTCCACATCCGGCTTCACATCCTCAGACCATGTATAACCACCACGCCAGCCCAGGACCTCCACATCCGGCTTCACATCCTCAGACCATGTATAACCACCACGCCAGCCCAGGACCTCCACATCCGGCTTCACATCCTCAGACCATGTATAACCACCACGCCAGCCCAGGACCTCCACATCCGGCTTCACATCCTCAGACCATGTATAACCACCACGCCAGCCCAGGACCTCCACATCCGGCTTCACATCCTCAGACCATGTATAACCACCACGCCAGCCCAGGACCTCCACATCCGGCTTCACATCCTCAGACCATGTATAACCACCACGCCAGCCCAGGACCTCCACATCCGGCTTCACATCCTCAGACCATGTATAACCACCACGCCAGCCTAGGACCTCCACATCCGGCTTCACATCCTCAGACCATGTTTAACCACCACGCCAGCCCAGGACCTCCACATCCGGCTTCACATCCTCAGACCATGTATAACCACCACGCCAGCCTAGGACCTCCACATCCGGCTTCACATCCTCAGACCATGTTTAACCACCACGCCAGCCCAGGACCTCCACATCCGGCTTCACATCCTCAGACCATGTTTAACCACCACGCCAGCCCAGAACCTCCACATCCGGCTTCACATCCTCAGACCATGTTTAACCACCACGCCAGCCCAGGACCTCCACATCCGGCTTCACATCCTCAGACCATGTATAACCACCACGCCAGCCCAGGACCTCCACATCCGGCTTCACATCCTCAGACCATGTTTAACCACCACGCCAGCCCAGGACCTCCACATCCGGCTTCTTCACCTGCCGGGATCGTCTGAGACCAGCCAACCGGAAAGCTGATGAAACTGTGGGTTTGCACAAGCAAAGAATTTCTGCATAAACTGTCAGAAACTGCTTCAGGCAAACACATCTGCGTGCTTGTCATCCTCATCAGGGTCTTGACCTGACATTGTAATCAACTTCAGTGGGCAAATGTTCACCTTCGATGGCAACTGGCACGCAAATGTGTTCTTCACATTTGCGTGATCGAGCGGTTTGCTGATATCAACTTTGTGAACAGAGTGCCCCGTGGTGGCGGTGGGGTTAGGGTATGGGCAGGCATAAGCTATGGACAATGAATACAATTGCATTTTATCAAAGGCAATTTGAATGCACAGAGATATCGTGGTGAGATACTCAGGCCCATTGTTCTGCCTTTCATGTGCAGCCACATCACCTCATGTTTCAGCATGATAATGCACAGCCCCATGTCGCAAGGATCTCTACACATTTCCACGAAGCTGAAAATGTCCCATTTCTTCCATGGCCTGCATACTCACCAGACATGTCACCCATTGAGCATGTTTGGGATGATCTGGATTGACGTGCACGACAGCTTGTTCCAGTTCCAGACAATATCCACCACCCTCACAAGTCATTGAAGAGGATTGGGACAACATTCCCACAGCCATTGAAGAGGAGTGGAACAACATTCCCACAGCCATTGAAGAGGAGTGGAACAACATTCCCACAGCCATTGAAGAGGAGTGGAACAACATTCCCACAGTCATTGAAGAGGAGTGGAACAACATTCCCACAGCCATTGAAGAGGAGTGGAACAACATTCCCACAGCCATTGAAGAGGAGTGGAACAACATTCCCACAGCCATTGAAGAGGAGTGGAACAACATTCCCACAGCCATTGAAGAGGAGTGGAACAACATTCCCACAGCCATTGAAGAGGAGTGGAACAACATTCCCACAGCCATTGAAGAGGAGTGGAACAACATTCCCACAGCCATTGAAGAGGAGTGGAACAACATTCCCACAGCCATTGAAGAGGAGTGGAACAACATTCCCACAGCCATTGAAGAGGAGTGGAACAACATTCCCACAGCCATTGAAGAGGAGTGGAACAACATTCCCACAGCCATTGAAGAGGATTGGGACAACATTCCCATAGGCCACAATCAACAGCCTGATCAACTCTATGTGAAGGAGATACTGAATGTTATTCTGATCCACGCCACCTACCTTTTGTTTAAGGCATCTATGACCAAAAGATGCCTACTGTATTTGTATTCCCAGTCATCCATAGATTAGTGCCTATTGAATTCATTTAAATTGACTGATTTCCTTATATGAACTGTAACTCAGTAAAATGTTGTGTTCATTTTTCAGCAACTATTTAGCAACTCCTTTAATCCTATGTGATTTATAGTACAGTGGATGCACACATCTTTAGTATAGGGTCTGTGAATCAGCGGGAATCGAACCCACCACCTTTACATTACTAGGAACACATTATCAGCCAAGAGAAACAGGACCTCAGTTCTTAACTGTCAATGTGTTTCACCTTTGCTAGATTTTTTAGCACTAGCAATACTGCATGATGTGGTATAATTAATCAATAAGGTCCAAGGGGGTGTGGTATATGGCCAATATACCCCGGCTAAAGGCAGTTCTTACACATGACTCAACGTGGAGTGCCTGCATACAGCCCTTGGTGGTGGTATACTGGCCATATATCACAAACCCCTGAGGCACCTTATTGCCATTATAAACTGGTTACCAACGTTATTAGAGCAGTAAATATACATGTTTTGTCATACCCGTGGTATACAGTCTGATATGCCACAGCTGTCAGCATATCAGCATTCAGGGCTGGAACCACCCAGTTTATAACACAACCTCAGTTACTGTAACTTTAGTGACAAAGGTCAGAAGTACAACAATGGCACCATTTTATCCAAACACATCAGAATGTTTGCTGAACGTTGCTGGAATGCAGACATCCAACATTCTGTTCTTGAGAGAACATTGACACCCACTTTGAAATCTGTGATTGTTTGTGTGTGTGTGTGCGTGTGCGTGTGCGTGTGTGTGTGTGTGCCAATCTCTCTAGCCTTCCACTATTTGAACACAGTCACCCACAGGGGCAACTCTTAACATCCACTGTGTGTCCATGTGTGTAATAGTAACTCTACCTGAATGACACGCTAAGCTTGGACTAAAACCACACAGGTCCAATACAAACACTAATAAAATGTCCCTGTATTGAGGCAGTAACAGGGTGACGGGGACTAATAAAACGTCCCTGTATTGAGGCAGTAACAGGGTGATGTTGGACTAATAAAATGTCCCTGTATTGAGGCAGTAACAGGGTGATGGGGACTAATAAAATGTCCCTGTATTGAGGCAGTAACAGGGTGATGTTGGGACTAATAAAATGTCCCTGTATTGAGGCAGTAACAGGGTGATGGGGACTAATAAAATGTCCCTGTATTGAGGCAGTAACAGGGTGATGGGGACTAATAAAATGTCCCTGTATTGAGGCAGTAACAGGGTGATGGGGACTAATAAAATGTCCCTGTATTGAGGCAGTAACAGGGTGATGGGGACTAATAAAATGTCCCTGTATTGAGGCAGTAACAGGGTGATGTTGGACTAATAAAATGTCCCTGTATTGAAGCAGTAACAGGGTAATGTTGGGACCTACTTCAGCCTTTTCTCTCCTCTCTCTTGGTAAATAATGAGTGTTGACATTGTGAACGACATTGGTGTTTAACAATGGCAACATTCTCCTGAACAAACACTGTTATTCATGTGACTTTTTTGTGTCTTATGGAGACAAAAGAGTGTGTCCAGTGTGTGTGTGTGTGTGTGTGTGTGTGTGTGTGTGTGTGTGTGTGTGTGTGTGTGTGTGTGTGTGTGTGTGTATGCCTGCGTGCAATGGGACCTGTATTAATCTGTGTCAACAATATAACTGTTGGATTAGGTTCTAACTATACAGTGACTGGACTCCACCATAAACCACACAGTCAGTGTCTGGACTCCACCATCAACTACACAGTCAGTGACTGGACTCCACCATCAACTACACAGTCAGTGACTGGACTCCACCATAAACTACACAGTCAGTGGCTGGACTCCACCATAAACTACACAGTCAGTGACTGGACTCCACCATAAACTACACAGTCAGTGTCTGGACTCCACCATCAACTACACAGTCAGTGTCTGGACTCCACCATCAACTACACAGTCAGTGACTGGACTCCACCATCAACTACACAGTCAGTGTCTGGACTCCACCATCAACTACACAGTCAGTGTCTGGACTCCACCATAAACTACACAGTCAGTGACTGGACTCCACCATAAACTACACAGTCAGTGGCTGGACTCCACCATAAACTACACAGTCAGTGTCTGGACTCCACCACCAACTACACAGTCAGTGACTGGACTCCACCATCAACAACACATTCAGAGGCTGGACTCCACCATCAACAACACATTCAGAGGCCCAACCACTAAGGCCACATCCCAATAGTCTCAATCTGCTTCCGTCCTCTTCCTGTCCCCTTTCCTTATCTCCTATCACAGATCAGAAAAACCTCACCATATGAATGCAATAAGATGGAACTCTATCAACCTACCAGGCCTCTCACATCTCAGTCATAACAAAGGAATGGAATTCTGTCAACCTACCGGGTCTCTCACATCTCAGTCATAACAAAGTAAAGGTAACAATCATAACCAGCAGTATTATAATATTGGAATACTGTCTAAATCATACCCTGGGCACCGGCAGGAGAGACCACTGAAAACGAAACACACACTAATGTACCCAGAGGCCTTCAGTCTTGACACAGTGCAATCTGCACATCAGCCAGCAGAGGGCATTATTTAACTCAACCAGCTAAAGGAATGATTGGCAGACAACCCTTTGACGAGGCCCTGGGTAGGCAACCTTGTTGCTGGTGTGCCGCAGGATTTTGTCCTTGCATTTTGTGTTTGATTATGTACAGGGGATACCTAGTCAGTTGCACAGCTGTGTGTGTGTGTGTGTGTGTGTGTGTGTGTGTGTGTGTGTGTGTGTGTGTGTGTGTGTGTGTGTGTGTGTGTGTGTGTGTGTGTGTGTGTGTACTGAGCTAAGGGGTTTGTGGTTTGAATCAGAATGCTGATTCTGTATCTTAAAAGACAATTAATCTCCATTACAAGTTGACATTGGACCAACATATTTTGACATCTTAGCAAGACACAAGATCCTAACTTTTGCTGTATTTTTTCCTGGCTTGGAATTTGGATGTGATCTCCAAGATGGTAAAATACTATGAGTGAGTGAGTGAGTGAGTGAGTGAGTGAGTGAGTGAGAGAGAGCTATTTCTATACTAGATGTGTATTTGTTTTAATTTATATATATTTAAACATATAGAAAATGGTCCTCTGTTATTACACATGTTGCCTGTATTTTTCTACCATAATGTCTGAAGGTTCATCTCAGCCTGGTCTCAATTCCCCCAAATCCTTAGACATGTTCCCTAACCCCGTTGATGACAAGTACCAACATCGCGCTGAAACAATGTACAAGAAGGTGCAGGAGGAATATCTTCCAAATGAAAACAGCAATGTAAGGATCTTCAAACAAGCCTGGATGAAGGCAGAAGTATGTGCAATAGATGAAGGATGTGCAATCGATGAAGGATGTGCAATAGATGAAGGATGTGCAATAGATGAAGGATGTGCAATAGATGTGAAGGAATGATTCCAAAATGACAGGTCCAAGTACAAACAAAAGACCTGTCACACCACGTATCCAACAAAAGACCTGTCACACCACATATCCAACAAAAGACCTGTCACACCACATATCCAACAAAAGACCTGTCACACCACATATCCAACAAAAGACCTGTCACACCACATATCCAACAAAAGACCTGTCACACCACATATCCAACAAAAGACCTGTCACACCACATATCCAACAAAAGACCTGTCACACCACATATCCAACAAAAGACCTGTCACACCACATATCCAACAAAAGACCTGTCACACCACATATCCAACAAAAGACCTGTCACACCACATATCCAACAAAAGACCTGTCACACCACATATCCAACAAAAGACCTGTCACACCACATATCCAACAAAAGACCTGTCACACCACATATCCAACAAAAGACCTGTCACACCACATATCAAACAAAAGACCTGTCACACCACATATCCAACAAAAGACCTGTCACACCACATATCCAACAAAAGACCTGTCACACCACATATCCAACAAAAGACCTGTCACACCACATATCCAACAAAAGACCTGTCACACCACATATCCAACAAAATACCTGTCACACCACGTATCCAACAAAAGACCTGTCACACCACATATCCAACAAAAGACCTGTCACACCACATATCCAACAAAAGACCTGTCACACCACATATCCAACAAAAGACCTGTCACACCACATATCCAACAAAAGACCTGTCACACCACATATCCAACAAAAGACCTGTCACACCACATATCCAACAAAAGACCTGTCACACCACATATCCAACAAAAGACCTGTCACACCACATATCAAACAAAAGACCTGTCACACCACATATCCAACAAAAGACCTGTCACACCACATATCCAACAAAAGACCTGTCACACCACATATCCAACAAAAGACCTGTCACACCACATATCCAACAAAAGACCTGTCACACCACATATCCAACAAAATACCTGTCACACCACGTATCCAACAAAAGACCTGTCACACCACATATCCAACAAAAGACCTGTCACACCACATATCCAACAAAAGACCTGTCACACCACATATCCAACAAAAGACCTGTCACACCACATATCCAACAAAAGACCTGTCACACCACATATCCAACAAAAGACCTGTCACACCACATATCCAACAAAAGACCTGTCACACCACATATCCAACAAAAGACCTGTCACACCACATATCAAACAAAAGACCTGTCACACCACATATCCAACAAAAGACCTGTCACACCACATATCAAACAAAAGACCTGTCACACCACATATCGAAGAGCGAACATGGAGTTTACCCATGAAGTGAAAAAGGTCATCAGATTTGGTTTCTTTGCCTCCAGCTCTTTCCTAAAGTAATTGCCATATTTTGGAGAGGAGTCCTGCTTTGAGATAAAGACATATTTTGGCGCTTACCTGAAGTCCTACCCAGAGATGGGGAATCATGAAAAGGAGGTGTTAATTCCACCAAATGAAGCGTTGAGAGTAAGAGAGAAAATTATGAAAACCTGTGGTACAATGTTGTGTGTAAACTAAAGAGTATCAAGCCCATCTAGAGTAACCTGAATTTCAACATTTTTAAGAAGCCAATTATTAATTATTAAAATAAATCTTGATCTTGAGTCATTGTCCCGAAATAGAATTGAAATCAAACAGTCCGGCTCCTTATCCTTCTTATCGTAAATGAAGCCAAACAACGTGTCCTCGGTGTCTAAAGCTTTTATTGTAATAAGATAATTGGTTTATTGGTGGATGTTATATAAAGACCTCATCTTGAACCAGAAACAGTGATTATTAAGATGTGTATCAACCTGTGTATCAGACCCCATAGGAGACTGTAAGCTTTCTGCAGCTTGTTTCAACATGAATAAAGAAAATCATTGAGCTTGACTGCAGTATGTCTCATCCTTTTAGTTTTCACTTTCACTGTACTACATTTAGACCGTCTGAAGTTACAACATTACATGGGCCACTGATTAAGATGTAATATAACATGACACGAGTTGAATTGTCCAATAAACTGATACAGGAAAGTAAAAACAGATTTATTTATAAATGGTTATTGCAATTTATTCCTTTGTACAGAAACATCAAACAATAGATTACAAAAAATGATCAAATATTACAAAATACTACCCCTCCAGTCATTTTCTCTCCAATAAGAGGGAAATCAGAAAGGACAATAAAAAAACTGGATGTCAGAAGGTGAATTCACCAATTTGTAAGTCGCTCTGGATAAGAGCGTCTGCTAAATGACTTAAATGTAAATGTAAAAACTGGGTAGAGGTAGATAGGTAGGTAGGTAGGTAGGTAGGTAGGTAGGTAGGTAGGTAGGTAGGTAGGTAGGTAGGTAGGTAGGTAAAGACAGAATGAGAGAGAGAGAGAGAGAGAGAGAAAGAGAGAGAAAGAGAGAGAGAGAGAGAGAGAGAGAGAGAGAGAGAGAGAGAAAGAGAGAGAGAAAGAAGTCTACAAGTAGAACCTGGATTATTAGGTTTATCCTGTAATACACTAACTTCAATTAGTAAATTCTGGATGTTTCTTCACAAAGTGCCGCGCCCTGATTGAACCACAGACATGTCACCCATCACCAGTTGATTCTCATAGCAGGCGGTGCCCCGCCTCTGCCATCCTTGCTTGGCTCCAAACTTTATACTAGGGGCCTCAAGGTTTGCCGTGGTGCTGTTTTCCTTATTCCCTGATAGGTGATTAATTGGTTAGTGGTATATTGGCTATTAGTATCCCAGTCCTGAATCAATACCTGATTAGAGGGGAAGGATAATGATGAGGTTTAAGGGTCTTTCTGTACTGTTTTGCAAGCAAGCACGCATGCACACGCACGCACACAGGCAAACACGCACATGCGTGCACACACACACGCACACACACACACACACGCACTCACACACATACACACGTTCACACACGCAAATGCACACCTTTTCTCAGTATCAGCAGTGGTGTTGCTTTTGTTAGTCATGTTCACACACAGATCAGCATGAGAAGTGTGAACAAACCATTCTCAGAAGCCATGTGGTGTTTCCTGCCTGTGTGGGGGTGTGTGTGTGTGTAAGAATGTGACCTCTATTGGTCTGTGCAAACACACATCCCTCCACAGCTACAGTATGTCTGCTGGATTATGTTCCATCTATACAGTGGCTGGACTCCAGCATAAACTTCACATATTCAGCTATTATCCCAATCACTATTTCGAGCGAGAGAGAGGGGGGGGGGGGCATTACATTTCTGTGTTAGATAAGTATTTGTTTTGTTATATATAAATGTTTATATTCCTTCTGCATCTTGTGGCACAATGAATAAAGAAAATCATTGAGCTTGACTGCAGTATGTCTCGTCCTTTTAGTTTTCACTTTCACTGTACTACATTTAGACCGTCTGAAGATACAACATTACATGGGCCACTGATTAAGATGTAATATAACATGATACAAGTTGAATTGTCCAATAAAGTGATACTGGAAGCCAGAGGTGTGGACTCGTGTCACATGACTTGGACTCGAATCAGACTCAAGTCACAAATATGATGACTTGCAACTCGACTTTGACTTTAACACCAATGACTCATGACTTAACTCCTCAAGCCCAAATGTAAAAAATCATGCTATTAAAAAAGTGTGCAACGCATCAACTCTTCATTTAACGGATTACAGTTTGATTACAGTCAGATTACAGTCAATAAAGTTTTGCCATCTGAGACAAAGTTGCGCATGGCAATGCAGAGGAATGTCGGTGGGTGAATTCAGTCGGAGCCCTTGGAAAGATGATCCCCAAAATTATTAATTTCGGATATAAAGTCAACAAAAAACAGATTGCATCTTGCAAAACTTGCGGGAAGAAAATGACAGATGGAGGCGCCACAACTTCCAACTTTGTTTGACATTTGAAGCTGCACAAAGAATGGTAAGTCGTGGCTAATATAGCCGACAGCTATATATAAATTTGCGTGTGACGCATGTAGGCTAACGTAACATTAAGTCAATGAGCCTCCACACAGTCAGTCAGTGCGGGAACGTGATCATTGCACCAAGATTGAGCTCCAACTGCTAGGCAGTTGGTAGCCTAAATACTGCCTGATGTTCCTGCTGTTCCTAAAACCATTGACATAAGTTTGCCTACTGTAACCACACACAGAAAGGGTGTTTGTGTGTGTTGGGCGATTGTGTACAAGCCAACATCACCTGATTGTGCACCATAGGAGGGAGGGGGGGGGGTCTTTCTCATGGCTACCCATGTATTTCCATGGAAATATTATGTTTATTTGGAAAGCAATAAATATATATTTTAAAACACTCATGATTTGTGTAAATGTAATATACTAACTACTACTCGTGTTAAAAATATGAAATGGTATTACATTTGGTGAAGAACCCATATCAAAGTTTAGGACTTGCCTCGGACTTGCCTGTCTTGACTTGAGACTTACTTGTCACTTGTAAAACAATGACTTTGTCCCACCTCTGCTGGAACTACCAACTGGTGGGGGGAATATTTACTGTCATTTCTTCCTTTGTGCAGCAACATCAAACAATGGGTTACAACAATTACAACAAATGACTAAATATTACAACATACTCTCCAACCTCCTGGACAATTTGTCTACAATAAGAGGGAAATCAGAAAGGACAATAAAGACTAGGGGTAGGTAGGTAGGGAAAGAAAGAAAGAGAGAAAGAAAGAAAGAAAGAAAGAAAGAAAGAGAGAAAGAAAGAGAGAAAGAAAGAAAGAACGAAAGAAAGAGAGAAAGAAAGAAAGAGAGAGAGAAAAATAAAGAGAGAGAGAGAAAGTTACCCACTTTCAGCTGATTCTCATAGCAGGCGGTGCCCCGTCTCTGCCATCCGTGATTGGCTCTGAAGTTTATACTAGGGGCCTCAAGGTTTGCCTTATTGTGGTTTTCCTTATTCCCTGATAGTTGATTCATTGATTTGTGGTATATTGGCTATTAGTATTCCAGGCCTGAATCAGTCCCTGATTAGATGGGAAGGATGATGATGATGTTGAAGGGTCTTCGTGTACTGTTATGCATTCACACACACACACACACACGCATGCATACACCTTTTCTCAGTACCAGCAGTGGTGTTGCTGTTGTTAGTCATGTTCACACATAGACCAGTATGAGAAGTGTGAACAAACAATTCTCAGAAACCGTGTGGTGTTTCCTGCCTGTGTGTGCGTGTGTGTGCGTGTGAGTGAGTGTGTTAGAATGTGACCTCTACTGATCTGTGCAACCCCACATCCCTCTACAGATATGTCTGCTGGATTAGGTGCCATCTATACAGTTGCTGGACTCCAGCATAAACAACATATTCATCAGCTATGTTAAGGCCACGTCCAAATAGTCTCAATCTGCTCCCTTCCTTTTCTTGTCTCCTTTCCTTGTCTGCGTTCCTTTGTAAACACCACATCATATGAATGTAATATGATGGAACTCTATCAACCTACCAGGTCTCTCACATCTCAGTCATAACAAAGGAAAGGTAACAAACATAACCAGCAGTATTAGAATATTGGGAGACTGTCTAAATCATACCCTGGACACTGGCAGGAGAGACCACTGAAAATTAAACACACACTGATGTACCCAAAGGCCTTCAGGGCAGTGTTTCCCAAACTCGGTTGTCGGGACCCCAAGGAGTGCACTTTTTTGTTTTTGCAAGAGCACTACACAGCTGTTTCAAATGATCAAACCTTGATGATTAGTTGAATCAACTGTATAGAGCTAGGGAAAAACCCCAAATGTGCACCCTTTGGGGTCCCATGGAGCGAGTTTGGTAAACCCTGCTTTAGTGTCTTGACAGGGTGCTTTCCTCACAGCAGCCAGAAGAGGGCAGTATTTAATTCAACCAGCTAAAGGAACGATTAACAGACAAGCTTAGTCGAGGCCAGGGGTAAGCAAACCCTATTTCTTCAGTGCAGCAGTTACTGCAGGATTTTGTCCCAAACTGGCACCACACTGTACAGTATATGTGTGAGTATGTGAAGGGAAAGGTAATACCTAGTCAGTTGCACAACTGAATGCATTCAACCAAAATGTGTATTCCACATTTCAACCAACTCTTCTGAATCAGAAATGTGCAGGGGGCCTTAATCGACGTTATCGGCACCCGGAGAGCTGTGTGTGAACATGACTAACACCAGCAACACCACTGCTGACACTGAGAAACGGTGTGTGTGTACTGTGGTAAGGGGGTTGTGGTTTGAGGGGTACTTGTGCCTGTAGGTGTCTGTTCTCAGCAAGAGAGGAGGGACTGTGAAAATAAGCTGGTATAACAAGACCCCCTGAAAGTTGAACATTTGAATGCTGATTCTGTATCTTAAAAGACAATTCATCTCCTTTACAAGTTGACATTGGACCAATACATTTTACATCATGGCAAGACTCAAGATCCTAACCTTTACTCTGATGTATTTAGTCCAGGCTTGGACTTTGGGTGTGGACTCCAAGATGGTAAGACACTACACTATTTAGACTGTACTTGAGAAAGAAAGAAAATAAATCAACAACGAGAGAGAGAATTTAAATTAATTTAATAAATTCTATTTTTTCCCTCCATATTGTCTGAAAGGTTCATCTTCGTCAGCCTGGTCTCAATTTCTCTGTACCCTTAGACATGGTCCCCAACTCTGTTGACGACAAGTACAAACACTGCACTGAAAAAATGTACAAGAAGGTGCAGGAGGAATATCTTCCAAAGGAAAGTTCCACTGAAGGGTTCTTCAAACAAGCCTGGATGAAGGCAGAAGGATGTGCAACTATTGAGAAAGTGAAGAAACGATTCGACAAGGACAAGTCGAAGTACAATCCTAAAGAACTTCCACATGATCATATCAAGGCAATCTGTGCTTACTCAGGGGGTCAAACTAAGATATACCCAGAGTTCAACCAAGCAGTCCGGACCAGTAGAACAGAGTACACAACCTCCTTCCAGTTCCACTCCCTTCATTTCCTCCTGACTGACGCCATTCGCCTCCTGAAACTGAACCAAAAGTCCTGTCACACCACGTATCGAAGAAGCAACATGGAGTTTGTTAGTAAAGTTAACAAAGTAATCAGATTTGGCTTCTTTGCCTCCAGCTCTCTCGACAAGGGAATTAGTACAAAATTTGGAGACAAGTCTTGCTTTGAGATAAAGACA
Organism: Oncorhynchus masou masou; assembly: GCF_036934945.1. Lineage (NCBI taxonomy): Eukaryota > Metazoa > Chordata > Actinopteri > Salmoniformes > Salmonidae > Oncorhynchus > Oncorhynchus masou. The sequence goes on along the minus strand of NW_027011217.1, from coordinate 1,430 downwards.
TGTTTTGGCGCTGACCTGAAGTCCTTCCCCAATCTGGGGAATCATGAAAAGGAGGTGTTGATTCCACCGTATGAAGTGTTCAGAGTTACTGCTGTGCTGAAGAAAGAGAATTATAAAAACCTTTGGTGTGATGTTGTGTACACACTAAAGAGTATCACCAAGCCCGGAGTAACCTGAATTGCAAACTTTTTAGGTAAACAATTATTAACTAAGAAAATCTCTTGATCTTGAGTCATTGATTTAAATTATATCCAGGGTAAAACATCCACTCTGCTTATCCTCTTAAAGCCAAACAATGTGTTTTCACTGTCTAAAGATTTTAATGCAGTAAGTTCATTGGTGAATGTTAAATAGAAACCTCATCCTGACCACCAGAAATAGTGATTATTAAGATGTTTGTATTAACCTGTGTATCAGACTCCATAGGAGACTTTAAAGCACTTAAATACCTTCTGCAGCTTGTGGCAAAATGAATAAAGAAAATCATTGAGCTTGACAGCAGTATGTCTCGTCCTTTTAGTTTTCACTTTCACTGTACTACATTTAGACCGTCTGAAGATACAACATTACATGGGCCACTGATTAATATGTAATATAACATGACACGAGTTGAATTGTCCAATAAAGTGATACAGGAAACTACCAACTGGCGGGGAATATTTACTGTCCTGTCTTGCTTTGTGCAGCAAAATTAAACAATAGGTTACAACAAATGATAAAATATCCGAGACATTTTGTCTCCAATAAGAGAGAAATCAGAAAGGACAATAAGAACTGGGTCGAGACCAAGCAAGAAATAAGTCTACAAGTGGTACCTGGCAATACGCTTACTTCAATTAAGTGAATTCTGGACATCTCTTCACAAAGCGTCCCGCCCTGATTGGCCCAAAGGCATGTCACCCATCACCAGCTGATTCTCATTGCAGGTGGGGCCCGCCTCTGCCGTCATTGATTGGCTTCGAATTTTACACTAGGGGCCTCAAGGTTTGCCTTAGTTCTGTTTTCCTTATTCCCTGATAGTTGATTCATTTGTTGGTTGATTGATCAACTGATTGATCAATCACTTGATTAGTGGTATATTGGCTATTGGTTCCTGAATAGAGGGGAAAGATGATGATGAGAATTAAGGGTCTTTCGGTACTAATACGCACGCAAGCACACACGAACACATACCCTTTCTCAGTATCAGCTCAGTATGAAAGAAGTATGAACAAACCATTCTCAAAAGCCATATGGTGTTTCCTGCCTGTGTGGGGGTGTGTGTGTGAGTGTGTGTGGGTGTGTGTGTGTGTGTGTGTGTGTGTGTGTGTGTGTGTGTGTGTGTGTGTGTGTGTGTGTGTGTGTGTGTGTGTGTGTGTGTGTGTGTGTGTGTGTGTGTGTGTGTGTGTGTGTGTGTGTGTGTGTCTGTGTGTGTGTGACAGGTACTCTAT
>NW_027011216.1:0-25478 GCF_036934945.1 Oncorhynchus masou masou | reverse complement strand
TGGATTGAGGTCAGGGCTTTGTGATGGTCACTCCCAATACCTTGACTTTGTTGTCCTTAAGCCATTTTGCTGACCTAGTTGGAAGTATGCTTGGAAGTATGCTTGGGGTCATTATCCATTTGGAAGACACATTTGCGACCAAGCTTTAACATCCTGACTGATGTCTTGAGATGTTACTTCAATATATCCACATAATTTTTTTCTCTCATGATGCCATCTATTTTGTGAAGTGCACCAATCCCTCCTGCAGCAAAGCACCCCCACAACATGATGCTGCCATCCCCGTGCTTCCCGGTATATAATAACTTATAATGTATAATAACATATAATGTATAATAACATATAATAACATATAATGTATAATAACATATAATAACATATCATGTATAATAACATATAATTCCATATACTGTATAATAACACATAATATATAATAACATATAATATATAATAACATATACTGTATAATAACACATAATATATAATAACATATAATATATAATAACACATAATATATTTAATATATAATATATAATATATAATTCCATATATTATATAATATATATATAATGTATATAATAAATTAATATATAATAACATATAATATATATAATAAATATATAATATATAATAATATGTTTTATAATATATAATAAGGATAACATATAATAACATATAATGTATAATAACATATAATAACATATAATGTATGATAACATATCATAACATATAATGTATAATAACATATAATAACATATCATGTATAATAACATATAATATATAATAACATATAATGTATAATAACATATAATAACATATAATGTATAATAACATATAATAACATATAATGTATAATAATATATAATGTATGATAACATATAATAACATATAATGTATAATAACATATAATAACATATAATGTATAATAACATATAATAACATATCATGTATAATAACATATAATAACATATAATGTATAATAACATATAATAACATATAATGTATAATAACATATAATAACATATAATGTATAATAACATATAATAACATATAATGTATAATAATATATAATGTATGATAACATATAATAACATATAATGTATAATAACATATAATAACATATAATGTATAATAACATATAACAACATATAATGTATAATAACATATAATAACATATAATGTATAATAACATATAATAACATATCATGTATAATAACATATAATAACATATAATGTATAATAACTTATATAATAACATATCATGTATAATAACATATAATAACATATAATGTATAATAACATAGAATATATAATAACATATAATGTATAATAACATATAATAACATATAATGTATAATAACATATAATAATGTATATAATGTATAATAATATATAATGTATGATAACATATAATAACATATAATGTATAATAACATATAATAACATATAATGTATAATAACATATAATGTATAATAACATATAATAACATATAATGTATAATAACATATAATGTATAATAACATATAACAACATATAATGTATAATAACATATAATAACATATACTGTATAATAACATATAATGTATAATAACATATAACAACATATAATGTATAATAACATATAATAACATATTGTGTATAATAACATATAATAACATATAATATATAATAACATATAATAACATATAATGTATAATAACATATAATAACATATAATGTATAATAACATATGATATATAATAACATATAATGTGTGTGAGAAATGGATGAGTATGAATGGGTGTGTGGTGTTTGATACCCTGTCAGATCAGGTCTCTAGACAGAGGACAGGACTGTAATGCACTGGGACTGAGCACTTCACACTACTGCCAACACCACTCACTGTCAGAGAAAGACGGATACAGAGAGGACGAGTAAAATGGATGGAATAAAAGAAGGAGACCGACAAGGAACACTGAAGAAGTAGAAGTAAATACTGTACAGTCATTCAGAGAGACAAGGAACACTGAAGAAGTAGAAGTAAATACTGTACAGTCATTCAGAGAGACAAGGGAAGAGAGAGAGAGACAGATCTATATAAACACAGAGAAGAGAAAGAGAGAAAGAGAGCGAGAGAGGGCAAGAAAGAGATAAAGAGAGAGCAGAGGTAGGCTTTGCCAGTAGGCACATCATGGCAGCACAGAGTGTGACTCTGACAGGGTGAGGGGGGTTGGGTGGCACAGCCAGGCCCCCCCAGAACACGCCACCAGCTGCCTTATTGCTCACTGACATTTAAACACAAACACACACACACAAATGTACGTACATGGACAGAGATGTGAAGAGATGTCTCCAGCTGCTTTTTTAATGAGTCTCCTCAACTGATTGAGCTGTTTTGTTTTCTCTCTTTGTGTGTGTGTGTGTGTGTGTGTATTACTCATGTGTGTGTTCTCTCTCCTCCCCAGACCCCCTGCGAGTGACCCTTTCCCCCAAGAGTCTAAAGACGGGCATCAGCAGTACCCTGTTCTTACCTGTGCTGTGAGGGTTCTCCAGAGTACACAGTGGCCTGGTACAGGAACACAGACCCTATAATCCCAGATCAGCACATCTCTATCCAGGGCCCCCACAGCGACACCCTGCAGATCACAGCGGCTCAGAAGAGCCACTCTGGGGCCTACCAGTGCTTCGCCTAGCGGGGCCACACTGCCAGGACTTCTCATCATACTGCTGGAGGGGTAAAAGGATGGAGAGGGGAAGGAGGGATGGGAGGTAGGAGGGGAGGTGGGGAAGCAGGCAACTTTATTCTTAACATTTATAACTGAAAAGCTGTGAATCTCCTTTTCTTATTCCCCCCCCTCTCTCTCTCTCTATCTATCTATCTATCTATCTATCTATCTATCTATCTATCTATCTATCTCTCTCTCTCTCCCTCTCTCTCTCTCTTTCTCACACTCTCTCTCCCTCTTTCTCTTTCTCACTCTCTCTTTCTCACTCTCTCTTTCTCTTTCTCACTCTCGCTTTCTCTCTCTCCCTCTCTTTCTCTTTCTCACTCTCGCTTTCTCCATCTCTCTCTTTCTCTTTCTCACTCTCGCTTTCTCTCTCTCTCTCTCTCTCTCTCTCTCTCTCTCTCTCTCTCTTTCTCTTCCTCACTCTCTCTCTCTCTTTCTCTCTCTCCCTCTCTCTTTCTCGTTCTCTTTCTCACTCTCACTTTCTCTCTCGCTTTCTCTCTCTCTCGATTTCTCTCTCTCTCTTTCTCCTGTAGATGGTACTCCTCGTATCGTGTCGTCCTTCAGTGAGCGCGTGGTCGCCCCTGGGGAGCCTTTCTCCCTGATGTGTGGCGCCAAAGGAGCCCCACCCCCTTCCATCACCTGGACGCTGGACGACGAGCCTGTGGTGCGAGACTCCGCCTACAAGACAAGCCAGTACACCCTATCAGATGGCCTGACCGTGTCACATGTCAACGTAAGCAGCCCGGCCATCCGCGACGGGGGAGTGTATCGCTGCGCCCGCCGCACCGGCGGTAGCGCGGAGTACCAAGCGCGCATAAACGTAAGAGGGTGCCTGTCTACTTTCAATATACACACACCCCACACCCACACCTATACACACACTAAAACATGCACGTAGTACAGAGACAAGTGGAGATGTGTAGGGAGTTAGATACACGTGCAACACATCCACATCCAACCCACATGTGTGCATGCACTAACACACTATCAGGGATCAAAGAGTAAGACCCAGATGCAGACTGTCGAACTAACACGGCTTATTGTAGCAAACAGGTGATGCAGACTGTCAGGTAACACTGTTTATTGGCAAACAGGTGATGCAGAATGTCGAAGTAACACTGTTTATTGCAGACAGGTGATGCAGACTGTCAGTAACACTGTTTATTGTAGCAAACAGGTGATGCAGACTGTCAGTAACACTGTTTAACACTGATGCAGAATGTCGATAACACTGTTTATTGTAGCAAACAGGTGATGCAGACTGTCACGTTATTGTAGCAAACAGGTGATGCAGTAACACTGTTTATTGTAGCAAACAGGTGATGCAGACTGAGTAACACTGTTTATTGTAGCAAACAGGCGAAGCAGACTGTCGAGTAACACTGTTTATTGTAGCAAACAGGTGATATTGTCGAAGTAACACTGTTTATTGTAGCAAACAGGTGATGCAGACTGTCGAGTAACACTGTTTATTGTAGCAAACAGGTGATGCAGGGTAACACTGTTTATTGTAGCAAACAGTGATGCAGACTGCAGACTGTTTATTGTAGCAAACAGGTGATGCAGACTGTCCGAGTAACACACTGTTTATTGTAGCAAACAGGTGATGCAGAAGTAACAGATTGTAGCAAACAGGTGATGCAGACTGTCGAGTAACACTGTTTATTTTGTAGCAAAACAGGTGCAGACAAAGCAAACAGGTCAGAAGGTAACACTGTTTATGCAGGTGATGCAGACTATCCGAAGTAACACTGTTTTATTGTAGACAGGTGATGCAGACTGTCAGTAACACTGTTTATTGTAGCAAGCAGGTGATGCAGTGGAAGTAACATTGTGCCCAGCAAACAGGTGATGCAGACTGTCGAGTAACACTGTTTATTGTAGCAAACAGGTGATGCAGACTGTCCAGTACCACTGTTTATTGTAGCAAACAGGTGATGCAGACTGTCAGAAGTAACACGGAACAGGGCGATGCAGAGTAACACTGTTTATTGTAGCAAACAGAGCGATGCAGACTGTCGAGTAACACTGTTTAAGCAAGCAGGTGATGCAGACTGTCAGTAACACTGTTTATTGTAGCAAACAGGTGATGCAGACTGTCGAGTAACACTGTTTATTGTAGCAAACAGGTGATGCAGACTGTCAGTAACACTGTTTATTGTAGAGGTGATGCAGACTGTCCGGTAACACTGTTTATTGTAGCAAACAGGCGATGCAGACTGTCGAGAGTAGCACTTTGTTTATTGTAGCAAACAGGTGATGCAGACTGTCCGAGTAACCACTGTTTATTGTAGCAAACAGGTGATGCAGACTGTCACTTACTGTTTATTGTAGCAAACAGGTGATGCAGACTGTCCGAGTAGCACTGTTGTAGGGGAATTGATGCAGACTGTCAGTAACACTGTTTATTGTAGCAAACAGGCGTGCAGACTGGAGACAATTGCTTAGCAAACAGGTGATGCAGACTGTCCGAAGTAACACTGTTTATTGTAGCAAACAGGGGCAGACAAAGACAGGTCAAGGCATGCAGGGTTCAGAAATCCAGGGTAAGGCAGTGGTACCGGACAACAAGCAGGTCAGGGTCAGGCAGAGAGAGAGGTCAGGCTAGGAACAGAGGTCAGGACAGGCAAAGGTCAAAACCAAGGAGGACTTTCTCAGTTTGAACAAGACAAACTGGCAACAAACCGTTCTGAATGATGGGTGACACCTGGAAGAAGTGGAGACAAGCACAAGGACAGGTGCTCGCTTTCTATTTCTCTTTCTGTCTGTCTGTCTGTCTGTCTGTCTGTCTGTCTGTCTGTCTGTCTGTCTGTCTGTCTGTCTGTCTGTCTGTGTCTTGCCTAGTGTGTCTGTTTCTGTCTCTTTTGCTATGTGTCTGTCTCTCTCTGTCTCTCCCTATCGCTAATGCCTGTCTCTGTCTATGTCTGTTCTCATCAAGACCTTAGGACAGTGTTACTGAGGGTAATGTAGTCAAACACGTGCATACACCCATACACACAATCACTTAGAAAACACAAATAATTCATAGATATTACAAATATTACCAGTATGATTAGGAGGCATCACTAACCTCCCTCTCTACCCCTCAATCTGCCCCAACCACTCTCTCCCCTGTCCTCCCTCTCTACCCCTCAATCTGCCCCAACCACTCTCTCCCCTGTCCTCCCTCTCTACCCCTCAACCTGCCCCAACCACTCTCTCCCCTGTCCTCCCTCTCTACCCCTCAACCTGCCCCAACCACTCTCTCCCCTGTCCTCCCTCTTTACCCCTCAACCTGCCCCAATCACTCTCTCCCCTGTCCTCCCTCTTTACCCCTCAACCTGCCCCAACCACTCTCTCCCCTGTCCTCCCTCTCTACCCCTTCAACCTGCCCCAACCACTCTCTCCCCTGTCCTCCCTCTTTACCCCTCAACCTGCCCCAACCACTCTCTCCCCTGTCCTCCCTCTCTACCCCTCAACCTGCCCCAACCACTCTCTCCCCTGTCCTCCCTCTCTACCCCTCAACCTGCCCCAATCACTCTCTCCCCTGTCCTCCCTCTCTACCCCTCAATCTGCCCCAACCACTCTCTCCCCTGTCCTCCCTCTCTACCCCTCAATCTGCCCCAACCACTCTCTCCCCTGTCCTCCCTCTCTACCCCTCAATCTGCCCCAACCACTCTCTCCCCTGTCCTCCCTCTCTACCCCTCAATCTGCCCCAACCACTCTCTCCCCTGTCCTCCCTCTCTACCCCTCAATCTGCCCCAACCACTCTCTCCCCTGTCCTCCCTCTCTACCCCTCAATCTGCCCCAACCACTCTCTCCCCTGTCCTCCCTCTCTTCTCTATGTCTCCAGGTTCTCCTAGGATCAGGGAGATGCGTGACATCACGGCTGTAGCTGGAAGGAACACCTTTATAACCTGTCGTGTGATTGGTTACCCATACTACTCTATCAAGTGGTTTAAGGATGGCATGCTGCTGCCTGACAACCATCGGCAGGTTGTGTATGAGAATGGAACCCTGAGGCTGAGTGATGTGCAGAAGGGCATGGACGAGGGTACCTACCTGTGTAGTGTGCTTATACAGCCACAGACCTCCATCGACCAGACTGTCCACGTCACTGTGAAAGGTAGGGGACTGGACAGGGGTGGGGGACAAGGGGTAGGGGCAAAGGTGAAATACAGGTATGGGAAAGGGAGTTGGTATGAAAACTACCAATGACAGGCTGTTCACTACAATGCAGTGGATTTGTTGAAAGTCATCAACGTTTGGGCAAGGTTTCTTCTTAGATCGTAACCAGACACCAGCTCAACAGGGTCTTCACATCATTGTGTTAAAAGCATCTAGCTTTATATGGATGTGTATGTGTGTGTTGAGTGGGTTGCAGGAGTGCAGTGTGCTTGAGTGGGTTGGTAGAGATGTGTGTGTTGAGTGGGTTGAGATGTGTGTGTTTTTGGAGTGGGTTGTAGAGGTGTGTGTGTGGGGGTAGCTGTAGAGGGATGTATGGTGTGTGTTAGGGGGCTGTAGAGGTGTGTGTGTGTGTGGTGTGGGGGGCTGTAGAGGTATGGTGTGTTGAGGGGCTGTAGAGGTGTGTGTGTGTGTGATGTGTGGGGGGCTGTAGAGGTGTGTGTGTGTTGAGTGGGTTGTAGAGAGATGTGTGTGTTGAGTGGGTTGTAGATGTGTGTGTGTGGGGGTAGCTGTAGAGGGATGTGTATGTGTGCTGGGGGGCTGTAGAGGTGTGTGTGGTGGTGGGGGGCTGTAGAGGTATGGTGTTGGGGCTGTGAGAGGTGTGTGTGTGGTGTGTTGGGGGGCTGTAGAGGTGTGTGTGGGGGGAGCTGTGAGTGTGTGTGTGGGGGGGGAGCTGTAGAGTGTGTGTGGCGTGTTGGGGGGGCTGTAGAGGTATGTGTGGGTGTGGGTGTGTGGGGGGCTGGGGAGGTGTGTGTGTGTGTGTGTGTTGGGGGGCTGTAGAGGTGTGTGTGTGGTGTGTGGGGGGCTGTAGAGGTGTGTGTGTTTGGGGGCTGTAGAGGTGTATGTGTGGTGTGTTGTGGGGGCTGTAGAGGTGTGTGTGTGTGGTGTGGGGCCAGAGGTGTGTGGTGTTGGGGGCTGTAGAGTGTGTGTGGGTGTTAGTGGTACTGCAGAGAATTGTGTGTGTGTCAGGTGGCTTAGTGTGTGTGTGTGTGTGTTGGGTGAGGTGTGTGTGGTGTGTTGGGGGGCTGTAGAGGTGTGTGTGTAGTGTGTTGTGGGGGCTGTAGAGGTGTGTGTGTGGTGTGTTGGGGGGCTGTATAGGTGTGTGTGTGGTGTGTTGGGGGCTGTAGAGGTGTGTGTGTGGTGTGTTGGGGGGGCTGTAGAGGTGTGTGTGTGGTGTGTTGGGGGGGCTGTAGAGGTGTGTGTGTGGTGTGTTGGGGGGGCTGTAGAGGTGTGCGTGTGTGTGTCCCTGATTTAATTAGATTAATCATAATGAGGCCCAGATTAATCCCCTAGATGTCTCAGCTGTAGCACCCCCCACCCCCACCCCCTCCGCTACCATGGCAACGGCATGACTTCTTCCGCCAGTTGGCCTCTAATCAGAGCTCCTATTATGGGCTATTGGAGATGACAGGGGTGGGCAAGTCAGGGGGCATACTACACTAGCCAACAACAGCCTGCTCTGTGGCCCTCTCTCTACACCCAAGGTGTCCAATCCAGTCCACACACTCTCACACGCTCTCCCTTTCTCTGACCTCTAACCCCTGACTTCTGTAACCTCTGCCCCCCAGTGCCGCCCCTGATCCAGCCCTTTGACATCCCTTCCACGTCGGTGGGAAAGCTGATGTACATCGCCTGCGTGGTGTCGTCAGGTGACATGCCCATCCGCATCACCTGGCACAAAGATGGGCAGCTTATCGTACCTGGCTCCGCCTCCGGCGTTGGCATAGAGACCAAGGAGTTCATGAGCTCCCTGCAGATCTCCAAGGTGACCCTGAAGCACAACGGCAACTACACCTGCATTGCTAGCAACGCCGCGGCAACCGTCAGCTGGGAGAGACAACTGATCGTCACCGGTGAGAGAGGGAGGAGGGGAAGAGATGGGAGGAGGGGAAGAGATGGGAGGAGGGGAAGAGATGGGAGGAGGGGAAGAGATGGGAGGAGGGGAAGAGATGGGAGGAGGGGAAGAGATGGGAGGAGGGGAAGAGATGGGAGGAGGGGAAGAGATGGGAGGAGGGGAAGGAGATGGGAGGAGGGAAGAGATGGGAGGAGGGGAAGAGATGGGAAGAGATGTGAGGAGGGGGAAGATGGAGTGAGGGGAAGAGATGGGAAGAGATGGGAAGAGATGGGAGGAGGGGAAGAGATGGGAGGAGGGGAAGAGATGGGAGGAGGGAAGAGATGGGGGAGGAGGGGTGAGATGGGAGGAGGGGAAGAGATGGGAGGAGGGGAAGAGATGGGAGGAGGGGAAGAGATGGGAAGAGATGGGAAGAGATGGAAGAGATGGGAGAGGGATGGGAGGAGGGAGATGGGAGGAGGGGAAGAGATGGGAGGAGGGGAAGAGATATGGAGGAGGGGAAGAGATGGGAAGAGATGGGAAGAGATGGGGAGGAGGGGAAGAGATGGGAGGAGGGGAAGAGATGGGAGGAGGGGAAGAGATGGGAGGAGGGGAGAGATGGGAGGAGGGGAAGAGATGGGAGGAGGGAAGAGATGTGAGGATGGAGAGGGGAAGAGATGGGAGGAGGGGAAGAGATGGAAGAGATGGGAAGAGATGGGAGGAGGGGAAGAGATGGGAGGAGGGGGAAGGAGATGGGAGGAGGGGAAGAGATGGGAGGAGGGGGAAGAGATGGGAAGAGATGGGAGGAGGGGGAAGAGATGGGAGGAGGGGAAGAGATGGGAGGAGGGGAAGAGATGGGAGGAGGGGAAGAGATGGGAGGAGGGGAAGAGATGGGAAGAGATGGGAAGAGATGGGAGGAAGGGAAGAGATGGGAGGAGGGGAAGAGAGATGGGAGGAGGGGAAGAGATGGGAGGAGGGGGAAGAGATGGGGAGGAGGGGAAAGGGATGAGGAGGGGAAGAGATGGGAGGAGGGAAGAGATGGGAGGAGGGGGAAGAGATGGGAGGAGGGGAAGAGATGGGAGGAGGGGAAGGGATGGGAGGAGGGGAAAGGATGTGAGGGGGGGAAGAGATGGGAAGAGATGGGAGGAGGGGAAGGGATGGGGAGGAGGGGAAGAGAGCGGGGAGGAGGGGAAGAGATGGGAAGAGGGGAAGTGATGGGGAGGAGAGGAAGAGATGGGAAGAGGGAAGTGATGGGAGGAGGGGGGAGATGGAGGAGGAAGAGATGGGAGGAGGGGAAGGAGATGGGGAGGAGGGGGAAGGGATGGGAGGAGGGGAAAGGATGAGGGGGGAAGAGATGGGAAGAGGGGAAGAGATGGGAAGAGGGGAAAGGATGTGAGTAGGGGAAGAGATGGGAAGAGATGGGAGGAGGGGAAGGGATGGGAGGAGGGAAGAGATGGGGAGGAGGGGAAGAGATGGGAGGAGGGGAAGAGATGGGAAGAGGGGAAGATGGGAGGAGGGGAAGAGATGGGAGGAGGGGAAGAGATGGGAGGAGGGAAGAGATGGGAGGAGGGAAGAGATGGGAAGAGGGGAAGTGCAGGATGGGAGGAGGGGAAGAGATGGGAAGAGGGGAAGATGGAAGAGGGGAAGGGATGGGAGGAGGGGAAGAGATGGGAGGAGGGAAGAGATGGGAAGAGGGAAAGGATGGGAGGAGGGGAAGATGGAAGAGATGGGAGGGAGGGGAAGGGATGGGAGGAGGGGAAGAGCGGAGGAGAAGGAGATGGGGAAGACAGGTGGGAGTGATGGGAGGAGGGGAAGGAGATGGGAAGAGGGGAAGGATGGGGGGAGGAGGGGGAAGAGATGGGAGGAGGGGAAGAGATGGGAAGAGGGGGAAGTGATGGGAGGGGAAGAGATGGGAGGAGGGAAGAGATGGGAGGAGGGGAAGAGATGGGAGGAGGGTGAGGATGGGAAGAGGGGAAGTGATGGGAGGCAGGGAAGTGATGGGAGGAGGGGAAGAGATGGGAGAGGGGAAGAGATGGGAAGAGGGGAAGTGATGGGAGGAGGGGAAGAGATGGGAGGAGGTGGGAAGAGATGGGAGAGGGGAAGAGATGGAAGAGGGGGAAGTGATGGGAGGAGGGGAAGAGGATGGGAGGAGGGGGAAGAGATGGGAGGAGGGGAAGAGATGGGAAGAGATGGGAGGAGGGGAAGGGATGGGAGGAGGGGAAGAGATGGGAGGAGGGGAAGAGATGGGAAGAGGGGAAAGGATGGGAGGAGGGGAAGGGATGGGAGGAGGATGAAGAGATGGGAGGAGGGGAAGAGATGGGAAGAGATGGGAGGAGGGGAAGAGATGGGAGGAGGTGGTTGAAAAAAGGTGGTGTGTGAGATGCAGCAAGAGGGTTGAAAAATGTGTGGTGTTGAAGAATCAACGGAAGGGCTGATTTGGTATAAGTGTCATTTGAAATGAATAGTTATTATTGGTGAATAATGAAGAACCTCCGCCATTTTAGAGATGTTATCATGTATAATGACTGTTATTCTATACTGATTGTAACCAATATACCCTTTTCACCTCAGTTCCCCCTCGCTTTGTGGTACAGCCTAACAACCAGGATGGGATCTATGGGAAGGCAGGAGTACTCAACTGCTCTGTGGAGGGATACCCTCCTCCCAAAGTCATGTGGAAACACGCCAAAGGTCCTGCAGCACTGACATCAACTAACTAACTGTCTACTATTCCATTCATCTTAGTAAAATAACTTGTCCAAAAATACATCATCATTTTGAATTGATGATGAAAGAGACAATTAGGCAATTTGTGTATTTTTATTCTCTACTGTAACATCATAACTTAGATGAGAGACCAGGACCACTATGGGTAACTCTGTCCGTGACTTCCTCCCTGTAGGTATAGGGAACCCCCAGCAGTACCACCCTGTGCCTCTGACTGGTCGGATCCAGATCATGGGGAACGGCTCCCTGCTGATCCGTCATGTCCTGGAGGATGACCGGGGATACTACCTCTGTCAGGCCTCCAACGGAGTGGGCTCTGACATCAGCAAGAGCATGGTTCTTACTGTCAAGAGTGAGTAGCCTCTCTCTCTCTCTCTCTCTCTCTCTCTCTCTCTCTCTCTCTCTCTCTCTCTCTCTCTCTCTCTCTCTCTCTCTCTCTCTCTCTCTCTCTCTCTCTCTCTCTCTCCCTCTCTCTCTCTCTCTCTCTCTCTCTCTCTCTCTCTCTCTCTCTCTCTCTCTCTCTCTCTCTCTCTCTCTCTCTCTCTCTCTCTCTCTCTCTCTCTCTCTCTCTCTCTCTCTCTCTCTCTCTCTCTCTCCGCTCTGACCCCAGCCCTGGGCTGAGCTTGGTTATCCCCTCCTGTTTGACCCCAGCCCTGGGCTGAGCTTGGTTCTCCCCTCCTGTTTGACCCCAGCCCTGGGCTGAGCTTGGTTCTCCCCTCCTGTTTGACCCAGGCCCTGGCTGAGCTTGGTTCTCCCCTCCTGTTTGACCCAGGCCCTGGCTGAGCTTGGTTCTCCCCTCCTGTTTGACCCAGGCCCTGGCTGAGCTTGGTTCTCCCCTCCTGTTTGACCCAGGTCCTGGCTGAGCTTGGTTCTCCCCTCCTGTTTGACCCAGGCCCTGGCTGAGCTTGGTTCTCCCCTCCTGTTTGACCCAGGCCCTGGCTGAGCTTGGTTCTCCCCTCCTGTTTGACCCAGGCCCTGGCTGAGCTTGGTTCTCCCCTCCTGTTTGACCCAGGCCTGGGCTGAGCTTGGTTCTCCCCTCCTGTTTGACCCAGGCCCTGGGCTGAGCTTGGTTCTCCCCTCCTGTTTGACCCAGGCCCTGGGCTGAGCTTGGTTCTCCCCTCCTATTTGACCCAGGCCCAGTGTCTTGGCTGTTCTGTGTGTCCTGGTTGTCCTGTCTGTCCTGGCTATCCTGTGTGTCTTGGCTGTCCTGTGTGTCCTGGCTGTCCCTGTGTGTCTTGGCTGTCCTGTGTGTCCTGGCTGTCCCTGTGTGTCTTGGCTGTCCTGTGTGTTCTGGCTGTCCCTGTGTGTCTTGGCTGTCCTGTGTGTTCTGGCTGTCCCTGTGTGTCCTGGCTGTCCTGTGTGTCCTGGCTGTCCTGTGTGTCTTGGCTGTCCTGTGTGTCTTGGCTGTCCTGGCTGTCCTGTGTGTCCTGGCTGTCCTGTGTGTCCTGGCTGTCCTGTGTGTCCTGGCTGTCCTGTGTGTCTTGGCTGTCCTGGCTGTCCTGTGTGTCCTGGCTGTCCTGTCTGTCCTGTGTGTGGTTTGAAGAAAAGAAATCTTCTGATGAATTGGTGATGAAAACAAAACAGCAGGAACCCCTCAGATCAATAACCCATGCCGGCGGAGAGGAAGAAGGAACAAGGAAGAGGGAGGAGGAGAGAGGTGGGGAAGAGAGGAGGGGGGATGGGAGGGCCACGAGGGCTCGGAGCGTGAAATGAAAACAGATAGTGATGGAGGGTCGATTTCTATTTTCTACACACCTGTACAGTTTCTTGATTTTTCAAATACCCATCTCTCTTTCCTTCTCTCATTTTGCCATATCTATTTATAATATTCATGAATGTCTCTGTGTGTGTGTCTTCAGTTCCAGCCATGATCACGTCACACCCCAACACCACCATGGCCATCAAGGGCCAGGTGAAGGAGCTGAACTGCACAGCGCGGGGCGAGCAGCCCATCATCATCCGCTGGGAGAGGGGCGACACCGTCATCGACGCCGAGAGGAACCCCCGCTACTCCATCACCATCAACAAGAAAGGGGACGAGGTCATCTCCACGCTCAAGGTTAGACACTGACGAAAGAGGGCAAAATACTGAGAGAGAATTGAAATTGAAGAGCATTAGAATTTAGAACAGAGCTCAATTGAGTTGAGATGAAAGTACTAAAGGGTACAGTCGTGTATGCTGGGTAGTTTTGACCACTAAATATTCCATGCCGTCTCTCTGTCTTCTATGTGTGTTGCTGTCCCCCATGTAGCTGAAGCCAGCGGAGCGCGGGGACTCAGTCTTCTTCTCCTGCCACGCCATCAACTCATACGGAGAGGGGCGAGGACTCATACAGCTTACCGTGCAAGGTGCCTGTCTCTCCCACTCTGCTATTACTGCACATAGGCTCACTGTTGACCGACCAGTGATTGAGGTCAAATTGATACCTAACATCCTCCACTCACACACACAGAGCCTCCTGACCCTCCGGAGTTGGAGGTGAGAGAGGTAAAGGACCGCAGTATGAACCTGCGCTGGATCCAGAGGTTCGACGGCAACAGCATCATCACCAGCTACGACATCGAGTATAAGAACAAGTCTGGTACGAGTCCAACCAGTCCAACCCTGTAAACCCTCACATCCTTATTGTCCTCAATCTAACTCCCTTTTCTCTGGTCCTCTAATGTCCTCTCTATCTGCTTCTATTTGTTACAGATACTTGGGATCACAAGTACACCACCAGGAACATCTCCCCCACTAACAACCAGGCTAACATCGTGGAGCTGCACCCTGCCTGTGTCTACAGCATCCGCATGTACTCCTTCAACAAGATCGGACGCAGCCAGCCTAGCAAGGAGCTCACCATCAGCACTGAGGAAGCACGTAAGTCTAACACACACTTATATACACACACACGCACAAACACACCCCTAATTAAAATGCTGTCTTGTTTGGTGTCATTGAAACCCTCATTTCAACATCTCACGTCAACAGAACCTGATGGGCCCCCTATGGACGTGATCCTCCAGCCAATGACGTCGCAGAGCATACGGGTCACATGGAGGGTAAACGTCATTAACCATCATGCCTCTTTTCCTTCATGCTATAATACCATAACAACTGAGACATTCAAACTAACCATCATCGATCTCCAGTCAGTGTCCTGACAGAGCTGTCCTCTGCCTCTCCCTCTCAGGCCCCCAGGAAGGAGCTTCAGAACGGGGTGATCCGGGGCTACCAGATTGGTTACCGTGAGAACGGGCCGGGCAGTAACGGCCAGTACAGCATTGTGGAGATGAAGGCCACAGGGGACAGCGAGGTGTACACTCTGGACAACCTGAAGAAGTTTGCCCAGTATGGAGTGGTGGTCCAGGCCTTCAACAGGGCTGGTACTGGCCCCTCTAGCACTGAGATCAACGCTACCACACTGGAGGATGGTAAGACTGGAGGGAGGGAGGGAGGGAGGGAGGGAGGGAGGGAGGGAGGGAGGGAGGGAGGGAGGGAGGGAGGGAGGGAGGGAGGGAGGGAGGGAGGGAGAATGCAAGAGAGAGAGAGAGAGAGGGGCGGGGTTGGTGATGGGAGGAGATTCATACTCTGCTTGTAATCATTATTATTTATTTGTATAGTGCTTTTCGATACAGGTAACAAAGTGCTTCACATCATAAAATAATACAATGAAAGTGCAATCAAAGAAACAAAGACAGGAGGAAGGAGAATGAAACAAGACGGCTCATTCAAATCACACATTAAAAGCACCTTTATAAAAGTGGGTCTTCAGAAGGGATTTCAAAAGATGCACTGAATCTGTGAGTCCTGATCTGCTCTGGCAGAACATTCCAAAGTCTAGGGGCCTTAATGGCAAATGTCTGGTCTCCTTTCGTTTTCAACCTAGACTTGGAATGATCAACAGGTCCCTTCAGGGGATCTCCGGCTGCGTCCTGGCTCGTAGGGAGATAAAGGATCTGAGATGTAGGACGGGGCTAAACCAAGCCTAGGCTTAAACGTGACTGGTAGGCAAGCTAAAATAGGTGTGGTAATAAGGTAACATTCTGTTAAAAGCTGCAGCATTTTGTAGATGATGGAGTGATTTCTGAGACATGTATACAACGAGCTACAGTAATCTAGTTTCTAGAGGAAATAAAAGCATAATAAAAGTATAACGTTGCCAGATCAGTGACTGAAATAAAAGACTTGGCGATATCTTTTAGATGATAAAAGCAGGACATGCAGGTCAAGGTTTAAGGTGAAGGGTCAAAGAAGACACCAAGGCTTTTGTCAGTAGTTTTGACTTTGGTAGACAAATGACCAAGGTCATTTACAATCTGGGTTCTAGCAAGGTGGGGGCCAAATAAAACAACCTCAGATTTCTTCTCATGAGCTGGAGAAAATGGTCAGACATCCAACATTTGATGTCAGCAAGAGACATGTGAAGTGTAGCCACGCTAGCTTGGTCACTGGGTCTGATCGGTAGATAGAGCTGTGTGTCATCCTCATAGCAGAACAGGTGGGTTTGTTTAACTTGCCGACAGGATTAGAAAATAGAGATGTGCCAATAAGAATAGAGATGCACCATGCATTGATTCAGTTGTGCAAACACACTCTCACACACACAGCCTCTGAGACAAAATGGAGGAGATGAACATGCAGCACATCCCCCATCACTCTCCAGTTCTAATTAGCTCCCTCATTAGACTTAGAGAGAGAGAGAGGCCCATTACTCTATGAATATGCTTGGCCACTCTGCCTCTCTCTCTTCCTTCCCCTCTCGCTTCTTTACTGGTTTCCTCTGTATTCCCTTTCAATTCACACCCTTTCTTTTTTTATCATTCAATTTGTTTTTCTCCTCAATCTCTCTCCCCTTGCTTTCATTGGGGAATCCCCCTGTCTCCTTCTCTCAATACTCTCTTTTTTCATCTTTACATCAGACAGACAGACAACATCTTCGTCCCTCCCCCTCCCCTGTGTGTGCAGCCTTAATGACAGAGCTAGATGTAGATCCTGATTATGATAATGGTAGTGATAACTAAAACACACGCTCTCAGAATGTCTGTCTGTCTGCCGCTGCTGCTTCTACAGCTGCAATTATCACACAGCTGGACACATTGTCCTCTGTCCACACGCGTCTGCTTCTTATCCTCCATCTGTATCTCATCAACATCCTTCATGTTAACCCTTATCAGTCCAGTCTGCATCTCATCAACATCCTTCATGTTAACCATTATCCTCCGTCTGCATCTCATCAACATCCTGCATGTTGACCCTTATCCTCCATCTGCATCTCATCAACATCCTTCATGTTAACCCTTATCCTCTGTCTGCATCTCATCAACATCCTTCATGTTAACCCTTATCCTCCATCTGCATCTCATCAACATCCTTCATGTTAACCCTTATCCTCCGTCTGCATCTCATCAACATCCTTCATGTTAACCCTTATCAGTCCAGTCTGCATCTCATCAACATCCTTCATGTTAACCCTTATCCTCCGTCTGCATCTCATCAACATCCTTCATGTTAACCCTTATCAGTCCAGTCTGCATCTCATCAACATCCTTCATGTTAACCCTTATCCTACGTCTGCATCTCATCAACATCCTTCATGTTAACCCTTATCCTCCGTCTGCATCTCATCAACATCCTTCATGTTAACCCTTATCAGTCCAGTCTGCATCTCATCAACATCCTTCATGTTAACCCTTATACTCCGTCTGCATCTCATCAACACCCTTCATGTTAACCCTTATTATCCATCTGCATCTCATCAACATCCTTCATGTTAACCCTTATCCTCTGTCTACATCTCATCAACATCCTTCATGTTAACCCTTATCCTCCGTCTGCATCTCATCAACATCCTTCATGTTAACCCTTATCAGTCCAGTCTGCATCTCATCAACATCCTTCATGTTAACCCTTATCAGACCAGTCTGCATCTCATCAACATCCTTCATGTTAACCCTTATCCTACGTCTGCATCTCATCAACATCCTTCATGTTAACCCTTATCCTACATCTGCATCTCATCAACATCCTGCATGTTAACCCTTGTCCTCTGTCTGCATCTCATCAACATCCTTCATGTTAACCCTTATCCTCTGTCTGCATCTCATCAACATCCTTCATGTTAACCCTTATCAGTCCAGTCTGCATCTCATCAACATCCTGCATGTTAACCCTTATCCTCTGTCTGCATCTCATCAACATCCTTCATGTTAACCCTTATATTCCATCTGCATCTCATCAACATCCTTCATGTTAACCCTTATCCTCTGTCTGCAACTCATCAACATCCTTCATGTTAACCCTTATCCTCCATCTGCATCTCATCAACATCCTTCATGTTAACCCTTATCAGACCAGTCTGCATCTCATCAACATCCTTCATGTTAACCCTTATCCTACGTCTGCATCTCATCAACATCCTTCATGTTAACCCTTATCCTACATCTGCATCTCATCAACATCCTGCATGTTAACCCTTATCCTCTGTCTGCATCTCATCAACATCCTTCATGTTAACCCTTATCCTCTGTCTGCATCTCATCAACATCCTTCATGTTAACCCTTATCAGTCCAGTCTGCATCTCATCAACATCCTTCATGTTAACCCTTATCCTACGTCTGCATCTCATCAACATCCTGCATGTTAACCCTTATCCTCTGTCTGCATCTCATCAACATCCTTCATGTTAACCCTTATACTCCATCTGCATCTCATCAACATCCTTCATGTTAACCCTTATCCTCTGTCTGCATCTCATCAACATCCTTCATGTTAACCCTTATCCTCCGTCTGCATCTCATCAACATCCTTCATGTTAACCCTTATCAGTCCAGTCTGCATCTCATCAACATCCTTCATGTTAACCCTTATCCTCCATCTGCATCTCATCAACATCCTTCATGTTAACCCTTATCCTCTGTCTGCATCTCATCAACATCCTTCATGTTAACCCTTATCCTCTCTGTCTACATCTCATCAACATCCTTCATAACCCTTATCGTTCAGTGCCTGTGACTACGCCTCATCAACATCCTTCATGTTAACTCCTCCTATCAGTCCAGTTCGCATTCATCAACATCCTGCATGTTCAACTTATCCTGTCTGCATCTCATCACTGATCTCATGTTAACCCTATCCCTGTCTGCACCTCATCATCCTTCACCTTTATCTCCCGCTTTATCATCAACATGCATGTAAGGACCCTTTATCAGACCAGTCTGCATCTCATCAACATCCTTCATGTTAACCCTTTATCCTCCGTCTGCATCTCATCAACATCCTGCATGTTAACCCTATCCTCTGTCTGCATCTCATCACATCCTTCATGTTAACCCTTATCCTCTGTCTGCATCTCATCAACATCCTTCATGTTAACCCTTATCAGTCCAGTCTGCATCTCATCAACATCCTTCATGTTAACCTCTATCCTACGTCTGCATCTCATCAAATATCCTGCATGTTAACCCTTATCCTCTGTCTGCATCTCATCAACATCCTTCATGTTAACCCTTATCCTCCGTCCGTATCTCATCAACATCCTGCATGTTAACCCTTATCCTCTGTCTGCATCTCATCAACATCCTTCATGTTAACCCTTATCCTCCCGTCTTACTCATCAACATCCTTCATGTTAACCCTTATCAGTCCAGTCTGCATCTCATCAACATCCTTCATGTTAACTCCTTATCCTCCATCTGCATCTCATCAACATCCTTCATGCGTTAAATTCTCTGTCTGCATCTCATCAACATCCTTCTGTCTGTGCATCTCATCAACATCCTTCATGTTAACCCTTATCCTCTGTCTACATCTCATCAACATCCTTCATGTTAACCCTTATCAGTCCAGTCTGCATCTCATCAACATCCTTCATGTTAACCCTTTATCCAGTCTTCATGTCTATCTCCATCTGCATCTCATCAACATCCTGCATGTTAACCCTTATCCTCTGTCTGCATCTCATCAACATCCTTCATGTTAACCCTTATCCTCTGTCTGCATCTCATCAACATCCTTCATGTTAACCCATATCTCTGTCTGCATCTCATCAACATCCTGCATGTTAACTGCATCTCATCAACATCCTCCAGTCTGCATCTCATCAACATCCTTCATGTTAACCCTTATCCTCCGTCTGCATCTCATCAACATCCTTCATGTTAACCCTATCCTCTGTCTGCATCTCATCAACATCCTTCATGTTAACCCTTATCCAGTCCAGTCTGCATCTCATCAACATCCTTCATGTTAACCTCAACATCCTTCATGTTAGCCATATCCTATGTCTGCATCTCATCAACATCCTTCATGTTAACCCTTATCCTATGTCTGCATCTCATCAACATCCTTCATGTTAACCCTTATCCTCTGTCTGCATCTCATCAACATCCTTCATGTTAACCCTTATCCTCCAGTCTGCATCTCATCAACATCCTTCATGTTAACCCTTATCCTCTGTCTGCATCTCATCAACATCCTTCATGTTAACCTTATCATCCTACATCTGCATCTCATCAACATCCTGCATGTTAACCCTTATCCTCTGTCTGCATCTCATCAACATCCTTCATGTTAACCCCTTATCCTCTGTCTGCATCTCATCAACATCCTTCATGTTAACCCTTATCAGTCCAGTCTGCATCTCATCAACATCCTTCATGTTAACCCTTATCCTCCATCTGCATCTCATCAACATCCTTCATGTTAACCCTTATCCTCTGTCTGCATCTCATCAACATCCTTCATGTTAACCCTTATCCTCTGTCTGCATCTCATCAACATCTCATGTTCTATCCGTCTGTCTGCATCTCATCAACATCCTTCATGTTAACCCTTATCAGTCCATCTGCATCTCATCAACATCCTTCATGTTAACCCTTATCCTCTGTCTGCATCTCATCAACATCCTGCATGTTAACCCTTATCCTCTGTCTGCATCTCATCAACATCCTTCATGTTAACCCTTATCCTCCAGTCTGCATCTCATCAACATCCTTCATGTTAACCCTTATCCTCTGTCTGCATCTCATCAACATCCTTCATGTTAACCCTTATCCATCTCATCAACATCCTGCATGTTAACCTTATCCTCTGTCTGCATCTCATCAACATCCTTCATGTTAACCCTTATCAGTCCATCTGCATCTCATCAACATCCTTCATGTTAACCCTTATCCTCCATCTGCATCTCATCAACATCCTTCATGTTAACCCTTATCCTCTGTCTGCATCTCATCAACATCCTTCATGTTAACCCTTATCCCCTTACATCTCATCAACATCCTTCATGTTAACCCTTAGTCTGCATCTCATCAACATCCTTCATGTTAACCCTTATCAGTCCAGTTCTGCATCTCATCAACATCCTGCATGTTTATCCTCTGTCTGCATCTCATCAACATCCTTCATGTTAACCCTTAGTCTGCATCTCATCAACATCCTTCATGTTAACCCTTATCAGTCAGTCTGCATCTCATCAACATCCTGCATGTTAACCCTTATCAGACCAGTCTGCATCTCATCAACATCCTTCATGTTAACCCTTATCCTCTGTCTGCATCATCAACATCCTGCATGTTAACCCTATCCCCTTCTGTCTGCATCTCATCAACATCCTTCATGTTAACCCTTATCCTCCATCTGCATCATCAACATCCTTCATGTTAACCCTTATCCTCTGTCTGCATCTCATCAACATCCTTCGTATTTAACCTTGCATCTCATCAACATCCTTCATGTTAACCCTTATTCTCTGTCTGCATCTCATCAACATCCTTCATGTTAACCCTTATCCTCTGTCTGCATCTCATCAACATCCTTCATGTTAACCCTTATCCTCCATCTGCATCTCATCAACATCCTTCATGTTAACCCTTATCAGTCCAGTCTGCCCTGTTATATGCTACTGTGTATCCCTCTTTCCCTTCATCCTTACAATTATTATTTATTATTTAACCTTTATTTAACTAGGCAAGTCAGGTAAGAACACATTCTTATTTACAATGATGGCTATGCCTGCCCATCCCTCCCTTGCTCTCTCTCTCTCTCTCTCTCTCTCTCTCTCTCTCTCTCTCTCTGTCATCCCTCACTTTCTACATCTGTTTCTCTCCCCGTTGCAGTGATTGAAAGTTGAAGATTGGAATAAATAGTATTTTTTTGCAATTACTATCATTTCTGTCCTATTAGTCAGAGATAGCTGTGTTCAATAACATACACTATAGCCCTCTGTGATGTTAACCTATGACCTTTCTCCTACCCCCAGTGCCCAGCCAGCCACCCCAGAACGTGCGGGCCATCTCGGTGACGTCAGACGAGGCGGTGATCACATGGGCGGAGCCCCCGCGTCTGACGCTGCATGGCGTGCTGAAGGGCTACCGCGTAGTGTTCTGGTCCCTCTTCCCTGACGGAGGTGGGTGCTGTGGGGGCCAGGCACAGGGGCCGATGCAGAGTAATTATCACGACTATCATTCTAACTAAACCCCAAACCCATGGCCCCACCTGTCTGTCTGATGTCTGACATGGGTGTGTGAAACTGTACCAAACACTCTAACTGTGCTCCCCACCTGTCTGTCTCGGTGTGTGGTAACCCTTAACTCACACCCCTCTCCTCATCTGGCTCCTAACCTAACCTAACCTAACCCTTCACACACCCCATTCCCAATCTGTCTTTGGTTTACCTGGAATTAAAAATATATAGTTGTTTACCTTCCCTAACCTGTATTTTCCTCACCTGAGCAAACAAGGCTTACTTTCTCTCTCTATCACTTTCTTTCTCTCTCTCTCTCTCTCTCTCTCTCTCTCTCTCTCTCTCCCCCTCCCCCTCCCCCCCTCTCTCTCTCTCTCTATCTCTCTCTCTCTCTCTCTACCGCTCTCTGTCAGAATGGGGAGAGATGCAGAACATCACTACAACTCGTGAGCAGGTGGAGCTGAGAGGGCTGGAGAAGTTCACAAACTACAGTGTCCAGGTGCTGGCCTACACCCAGGCTGGGGACGGGGTCAGGAGCAATGTCCTGTACATCCAAACCCGCGAGGACCGTGAGTACACACACACACATCTACACACACACATCTACACACACATCTACACACACTTATACAGTACATATACTTCCCCTGACTTCCCCATACAGATGTAAGATCTTCATTTGAGCCAGTTTTCTACAGCAGGAAAATAATCCTGCAGCAACAGGAAATTTGAATTGTTATGGTGGATTATAATTAATGGACATTTTTGTAGGGGTTGATCCATTTTTCGTAAGAGAAAATCAAATCTGAAATATCAAAGCGGAAATGACAAGCTTCAGAAGCCTTTTTAAACCTGAAATACACCAGAGATTCTCAGAGCCACAGTCCCACTGAGATGCTGACTGCTTGGAAGGGAGGAGAAGCTCGGCGGGGAGTTGCATGTGTGTGTGGGGGGGTGTAGAGGAGGATGTCAGGGTGTGTCTCAAACCCATGACTAAAGTTCATTTGTGTAGTGAGACCCCATTACCAGTGCTAATGAGAATTAAGAAGCTTTGGGCCCATGGCTGAGGGCTCGTGACTAGAGATAGGGGGATAGAAGAGGAGGGGTAAAGGGAGAAGCAAAATGGGGGAGAGGAGGGGTACTGCTCCCCATCACCTAGCCCTGCAGCCAACCAGCCAGGTAGTCAGGCGGCCAACCACCCAGGCAGCCAACCAGCCAGGCAGCCAACCAGCCAGGCAGCCAGGCGGCCAACCACCCAGGCAGCCAACCAGCCAGGCAGCCAACCGGCCAACCAGCCAACCAGGCAGGCAGCCAACCAGCCAACCAGCCAGGCAGCCAACCAGCCAGGCAGCCAACCAGCTAACCATCCAGGCAGCCAACCACCCAGGCAGCCAACCAGCCAGGCAGCCAACCAGCCAACCAGCCAGGCAGCCAACCAGCCAGCCAACCAGCCAGGCAGCCAACCAGCCAACCAGCCAACCAGCCAGGCCCAGGGATTAACTCCTCCTGGATTAGAGATCATTAATTTAGTGCTTACACCATTGGAGGCGGGATTACAGGCCGATCCCTGTCCCGTTCACTCCCCTAAACAGAAGGAGAGGCGGAGTGGAGAGAGAAAGGAGGGAGTGAGGGAGAGGTGGCACAGCTGGGCCTGTCTGGGTGAGGGGGCAAGATATGAAATATGAAAATAAATAAGAAATGGCAAGATGAATGGAGGAAAAGAGAAAGGTTAGCCCTTCTGTGTTTGTCCTGCTTTGATAGATGCTTTGTTAGCTCTTTCTATAACATATAATATTACAGTAACCACCACTGTTTCAGTCTTGTTGCTGCATTAGATTTCATATATGTTAGCTGTGGTTGTCCCTGTCTCTGAAGGGTTATGTTAGCTGTGGTTGTCCCTGTCTCTGAAGGGTTATGTTAGCTGTGGTTGTCCCTGTCTCTGAATAGTAATGTTAGCTGTGGTTGTCCCTGTCTCTGAAGGGTTATGTTAGCTGTGGTTGTCCCTGTCTCTGAAGGGTTATGTTAGCTGTGGTTGTCCCTGTCTCTGAAGGGTTATGTTAGCTGTGGTTGTCCCTGTCTCTGAAGGGTTATGTTAGCTGTGGTTGTCCCTGTCTCTGAAGGGTTATGTTAGCTGTGGTTGTCCCTCTCTCTGAAGGGTTATGTTAGCTGTGGTTGTCCCTGTCTCTGAAGGGTTATGTTAGCTGTGGTTGTCCCTGTCTCTGAAGGGTAATGTTAGCTGTGGTTGTCCCTGTCTCTGAAGGGTTATGTTAGCTGTGGTTGTCCCTGTCTCTGAAGGGTTATGTTAGCTGTGGTAGTCCCTGTCTCTGAAGGGTTATGTTAGCTGTGGTTGTCCCTGTCTCTGAAGGGTTATGTTAGCTGTGGTTGTCCCTGTCTCTGAAGGGTTATGTTAGATGTGGTTGTCCCTGTCTCTGAATGGTTATGTTAGCTGTGGTTGTCCTTGTCTCTGAAGGGTTATGTTAGATGTGGTTGTCCCTGTCTCTGAATGGTTATGTTAGCTGTGGTTGTCCCTCTCTCTGAAGGGTTATGTTAGATGTGGTTGTCCCTATCTCTGAAGGGTTATGTTAGCTGTGGTTGTCCCTGTCTCTGAAGGGTTATGTTAGCTGTAGTTGTCCCTGTCTCTGAAGGGTTATGTTAGCTGTGGTTGTCCCTGTCTCTGAATGGTTATGTTAGCTGTGGTTGTCCCTGTCTCTGAAGGGTTATGTTAGATGTGGTTGTCCCTGTCTCTGAATGGTTATGTTAGCTGTGGTTGTCCCTGTCTCTGAAGGGTTATGTTAGATGTGGTTGTCCCTGTCTCTGAAGGGTTATGTTCGCTGTGGTTGTCCCTCTCTCTGAAGGGTTATGTTAGATGTGGTTGTCCCTCTCTCTGAAGGGTTATGTTAGCTGTGGTTGTCCCTGTCTCTGAAGGGTTATGTTAGCTGTGGTTGTCCCTGTCTCTGAAGGGTTATCCCTGTCTCTGAAGGGTTATGTTAGCTGTGGTTGTCCCTGTCTCTGAAGGGTTATGTTAGCTGTGGTTGTCCCTGTCTCTGAAGGGTTATGTTAGCTGTGGTTGTCCCTGTCTCTGAAGGGTTATGTTAGCTGTGGTTGTCCCTGTCTCTGAAGGGTTATGTTAGCTGTGGTTGTCCCTGTCTCTGAAGGGTTATGTTAGCTGTGGTTGTCCCTGTCTCTGAAGGGTTATGTTAGCTGTGTTTGTCCCTCTCTCTGAAGGGTTATGTTAGCTGTGGTTGTCCCTGTCTCTGAAGGGTTATGTTAGATGTGGTTGTCCCTGTCTCTGAAGGGTTATGTTAGCTGTGGTTGTCCCTGTCTCTGAAGGGTTATGTTAGCTGTGGTTGTCCCTGTCTCTGAAGGGTTATGTTAAATGTGGTTGTCCCTCTCTCTGAAGGGTTATGTTAGCTGTGGTTGTCCCTGTCTCTGAAGGGTTATGTTAGATGTGGTTGTCCCTGTCTCTGAAGGGTTATGTTAGATATGGTTGTCCCTGAAGGGTTATGTTAGCTGTGGTTGTCCCTGTCTCTGAAGGGTTATGTTCGCTGTGGTTGTCCCTCTCCCTGAAGGGTTATGTTAGATGTAGTTGTCCCTGTCT
>NW_027011215.1:7500-25480 GCF_036934945.1 Oncorhynchus masou masou | reverse complement strand
GATAAACAACACTATTGATGCAGTATAAACAACACTATTGATGCAGTATAAACAACACACTATTGATGCACAACACTATTGATGCAGTATTAAACAACACACTATTGATGCAGTATAAAACAACACTATTGATGCAGGATAAAACAACACTATTGATGCAGTATAAACAACACACTATTGATGCAGTATAAAACACCACACTATTGATAAAACAACACACTATTGATGCAGTATAAAATGAACACTATTGATGCAGGATAAACAACACACTATTGATGCAGTATAAAAACAACACTATTGATGCAGTATGAAACAACACTATTGATGCAGTATGAAACAACACTATTGATGCAGATGTTGTATAAAAACACTATTGATGCAGTATAAAACAACACACTATTGATGCAGTATAAAACAACACTATTGATGCAGGATAAACAACAATGAAACAACACTATTGATGCAGTATAAAACAACACACTATTGATGCAGTATAAAACAACACTATTGATGCAGTATAAAACAACACACTATTGATGCAGTATAAACAACACTATTGAAACAACACACTATTGATGCAGTATTAAACAACACTATTGAAATAAAACAACACTATTGATGCAGTATGAAACAACACTATTGATGCAGTATAAACAACACTATTTATGCAGGATAAAACAACACTATTGATGCAGGATAAACAACACTATTGATGCAGTATAAAACAACACACTATTGATGCAGTATAAAACAACACACTATTGATGCAGGTGCATAAAACAACACTATTGATGCAGGATAAAACAACACACACTATTGATGCAGTATAAAATAACACTATTGATGCAGGATAAACAACACACTATTGATGCAGTATAACAACACTATTTATGCATTATAAAACAACACACTATTGATGCAGTATAAAACAACACACTATTGATGCAGGATAAACAACACTATTGATGCAATATAAAACAACACTATTGATGCAGTATAAAACAACACTATTGATGCAGTATAAAACAACACACTATTGATGCAGTATAAAACAACACACTATTGATGCAGGATAAACAACACTATTGATGCAATATAAAACAACACTATTGATGCAGTATAAAACAACACTATTGATGCAGTATAAAACAACACACTATTGATGCAGTATAAAACAACACTATTGATGCAGTATAAAACAACACACTATTGATGCAGTTGATGATAAAACAACACTATTGATGCAGTATAAAACAACACACTATTGATGCAGTATGAAACAACACTATTGATGCAGTATGAAAAACAACACTATTGATGCAGTATAAACAACACTATTGATGCAGTATAAAACAACACACTATTGATGCAGTATTAAACAACACTATTGATGCAGTATAAAACAACACTATTGATGCAGGATAAAACAACACTATACATGCAGTATAAACAACACCCTATTGATGCAGGATAAAACAACACACTATTGATGCAGTATAAAATAACACTATTGATGCAGGATAAACAACACACTATTGATGCAGTATAAAACAACACTATTGATGCAGTATAAAACAACACTATTGATGCAGTATGAAACAACACTATTGATGCAGTATGAAACAACACTATTGATGCAGTATAAAACAACACTATTGATGCAGTATAAAACAACACTATTGATGCAGTATGAAACAACACTATTGATGCAGTATAAACAACACTATTGATGCAGTATAAAACAACACACTATTGATGCAGTATGAAACAACACTATTGATGCAGTATGAAACAACACTATTGATGCAGTATGAAACAACACTATTGATGCAGTATAAACAACACTATTGATGCAGTATAAACAACACTATTGATGCAGGATAAAACAACACACTATTGATGCAGTATAAAACAACACACTATTGATGCAGGATAAAACAACACTATTGATGCAGGATAAAACAACACACTATTGATGCAGTATAAAATAACACTATTGATGCAGGATAAACAACACACTATTGATGCAGTATAACAACACTATTTATGCATTATAAAACAACACACTATTGATGCAGTATAAAACAACACACTATTGATGCAGGATAAAAAACAACACTATTGATGCAATATAAAGGATAAACAACACTATTGATGCAGTATAATGCAACAACACTATTGATGCAGTATAAAACAACACACTATTGATGCAGTATAAAACAACACACTATTGATGCAGGATAAACAACACTATTGATGCAATATAAAACAACACTATTGATGCAGTAAAACAACACTAATGCAACAACACTATTGATGCAGTATAAAACAACACTATTGATGCAGTATGAAACAACACTATTGATGCAGTATAAAACAACACTATTGATGCAGTATGAAACAACACTATTGATGCAGTATAAAACAACACACTATTGATGCAGTATGAAACAACACTATTGATGCAGTATGAAACAACACTATTGATGCAGTATAAAACAACACTATTGATTCAGTATAAACAACACTATTGATGCAGTATAAACAACACTATTGATGCAGTATAATCAACACACTATTGATGCAGTATTAAACAACACTATTGATGCAGTATAAAACAACACTATTGATGCAGTATAAAACAACACTATTGATAAGGTATAAACAACACACTATTGATGCAGGATAAAACAACACAGTATTGATGCAGTATAAAATAACACTATTGATGCAGGATAAACAACACACTATTGATGCAGTATAACAACACTATTTATGCAGGATAAAACAACACTATTGATGCAGTATAAAACAACAATATTGATGCAGTATAAAACAACACTATTGATGCAGTATAAAACAACACTATTGATGCAGGATAAACAACACTATTGATGCAGTATAAAACAACACTATTGATGCAGGATAAACAACACTATTGATGCAGGATAAACAACACTATTGATGCAGTATAAAACAACACACTATTGATGCAACACTATAAAAACAACACTATTGATGCAGGATAAACAACACTATTGATGCAGTATAAAACAACACACTATTGATGCAGTATAAAACAACACACTATTGATGCAGTATAAAACAACACTATTGATGCAGGATAAACAACACTATTTATGCAGTATAAAACAACACTATTGATGCAGTATAAAACAACACACTATTGATGCAGGATAAAACAACAAACTATTGATGCAGGATAAACAACACACTATTGATGCAGTATAAAACAACACTATTGATGGAGTATAAAACAACACTATTGATGCAGGATAAAACAACAAACTATTGATGCAGGATAAACAACACACTATTGATGCAGTATAAAACAACACACTATTGATGCAGTATAAAACAACACACTATTGATGCAGTATAAAACAACACTATTGATGCAGTATAAAAACACTATTGATGCAGGATAAACACACTATTGATGCAGTATAAAACAACACACTATTGATGCAGTATAAAACAACACTATTGATGCAGTATAAAACAACACTATTGATGCAGTATAAAACAACACTATTGATGTAGTATAAAACACTATTGATGCAGGATAAACACTATTGATGCAGTAAAACAACACTATTGAACAACACACTATTGATGCAGTATAAAACAACACACTATTGATGCAGTATAAAACAACACTATTGATGCAGGATATTTATGCAGGATAAACACAACACTATTGATGCAGTATAAAACAACACACTATTGATGCAGTATAAAACAACACTATTGATGCAGGATAAACAACACTATTGATGCAGTATAAACAACACACTATTGATGTATGTATAAACAACACTATTGATGCAGGATAAAACAACACTATTGATGCAGGATAAAACAACACACACTATTGATGCAGTATAAAACAACACTATTGATGCAGTATAAAACAACACTATTGATGCAGGATGCAAAAAACAACACACTATTGATGCAGTATGAAACAACACTATTGAAAAAACTATTGATGCAGGATAAACAACACTATTGATGCAGTATAAAACAACACTATTGATGCAGGATAAAACAACACTATTGATGCAGGATAAACAACACTATTGATGCAGTATAAACAACACTATTATTGATGCAGGATAAAACAACACTATTGATGCAGGATAGAACAACACACTATTGATGCAGTATAAAACAACACACTATTGATGCAGTATTAAACAACACACTATTGATGCAGTGTAAAACAACACACTATTGATGCAGTATAAAACAACACACTATTGATGCAGGATAAAACAACACTATTGATGCAGGATAAACAACACACTATTGATGCAGTATAAAACAACACACTATTGATGCAATAAAACAACACTATTGATGCAGGATAAAACAACACTATTGATGCAGTATAAAACAACACTATTGATGCAGTATAAAATATTGATGCAGTATGTATTGAAACAACACTATTGATGCAACACTATTGGATAAAACAACACTATTGATGCAGTATAAAACAACACACTATTGATGCAGTATAAAACAACACTATTGATGCAGGATAAAACAACACTATTGATGCAACAACACACTATTGATGCAGGATAAAACAACACACTATTGATGCAGTATAAAACAACACACTATTGATGCAGTATGAAACAACACTATTGATGCAGTATAAAACAACACTATTTATGCAGGATAAACAACACTATTGATGCACAACACTATTGATGCAGTATAAACAACACACTATTGATGCAGTATAAACAACACTATTGATGCAGTATAAAACAACACTATTGATGCAGGATAAAACAACACTATTGATGCAGGATAAACACTATTGATGCAGTATAAAAACACTATTTATGCAGGATAAAACAACACTATTGATGCAGTATAAACAACACTATTGATGCAGTATAAAACAACACACTATTGATGCAGTATAAAACAACACACTATTGATGCAGGATAAACAACACTATTGATGCAGGATAAACAACACTATTGATGCAGGATAAAAACAACAATAAACAACACTATTGATGCAGGATAAACAACACTATTGATGCAGTATAAAACAACACTATTGATGCAGTATAAAACAACACACTATTGATGCAGTATAAACACAACACAATATTGATGCAGGATAAAACAACACTATTGATGCAGTATAAAACAACACACTATTGATGCAGGATAAACAACACTATTGATGCAGGATAAACAACAATATTGATGAAGGATAAAACAACACTATTGATGCAGTATAAAACAACACACTATTGATGCAGTATAAAACAACACACTATTGATGCAGTATAAAACAACACACTATTGATGCAGTATAAAACAACACACTATTGATGCAGTATAAAACAACACTATTGATGCAGGATAAACAACAACACACTATTGATGCAGGATAAACAACACTATTGATGCAGGATAAACAACACTATTGATGCAGTATAAAACAACACACTATTGATGCAGTATAAAACAACACACTATTGATGCAGTATAAAATAACACTATTGATGCAGGATAAAACAACACTATTGATGCAGTATAAAACAACACACTATTGATGCAGTATAAAACAACACACTATTGATGTAGTATAAAACAACACACTATTGATATAAAACAACACACTATTGATGCAGTATAAAACAACACTATTGATGCAGTATGAAACAACACTATTGATGCAGTATAAAACAACACTATTGATGCAGATGCATAAAACAACACACTATTGATGCAGGATAAACAACACTATTGATGCAGTATAAAACAACACTATTGATGCAGGATAAAACAACACTATTGATGCAGGATAAACAACACACTATTGATGCAGTATAAAACAACACTATTTATGCAGGATAAAACAACACTATTGATGCAGGATAAACAACACTATTGATGCAGTATAAAACAACACACTATTGATGCAGTATAAAACAACACACTATTGATGCAGGATAAACAACACTATTGATGCAGGATAAACAACACTATTGATGCAGGATAAAACAACACTATTGATGCAGGATAAACAACACTATTGATGCAGGATAAAGTATAAAACAACACTATTGATGCAGGATAAAACAACACTATTGATGCAGTATAAAACAACACACTATTGACACTATTGATGCAGTATAAAACAACACACTATTGATGCAGTATAAAACAACACTATTGATGCAGGATAAACAACACTATTGATGCAGTATAAAACAACACACTATTGATGCAGTATAAAACAACACACTATTGATGCAGGATAAAACAACACTATTGATGCAGTATAAAACAACACTATTGATGCAGTATAAAACAACACACTATTGATGCAGTATAAAACAACACACTATTGATGCAGTATAAAACAACACACTATTGATGCAGGATAAACAACACTATTGATGCAGTATAAAACAACACTATTGATGCAGGATAAACAACACTATTGATGCAGTATAAAACAACACACTATTGATGCAGTATAAAACAACACACTATTGATGCAGTATAAAATAACACTATTGATGCAGGATAAAACAACACTATTGATGCAGTATAAAACAACACACTATTGATGCAGTATAAAACAACACACTATTGATGTAGTATAAAACAACACACTATTGATGCAGGATAAAACAACACACTATTGATGCAGTATAAAACAACACTATTGATGCAGTATGAAACAACACTATTGATGCAGTATAAAACAACACTATTGATGCAGATATAAAACAACACACTATTGATGCAGTATAAACAACACTATTGATGCAGTATAAAACAACACTATTGATGCAGGATAAAACAACACTATTGATGCAGGATAAACAACACACTATTGATGCAGTATAAAACAACACACTATTGATGCAGGATAAAACAACACTATTGATGATGCAGTATAAAACAACACACTATTGATGCAGGATAAACAACACTGATGCAATATAAAACAACACTATTGATGCAGGATAAACAACACTATTGATGCAGGATAAACAACAACACTATTGATGCAGGATAAACAACACTATTGATGCAGTATAAAACAACACTATTGATGCAGTATAAAACAACACACTATTGATGCAGTATAAAACAACACACTATTGATGCAGGATAAAACAACACTATTGATGCAGGATAAAACAACACACTATTGATGTTGTATAAACAACACTATTGATGCAGGATAAACAACACTATTGATGCAGGATAAACAACACTATTGATGCAGTATAAAACAACACACTATTGATGCAGTATAAAACAACACACTATTGATGCAGTATAAAACAACACTATTGATGCAGTATAAAATAAAACAACACTATTGATATGCAGGATAAACAACACTATTGATGCAGGATAAACAACACACTATTGATGCAGTATAAAACAACACACTATTGATGCAGTATAAAACAACACACTATTGATGCAGTATAAAACAACACTATTGATGCAGTATAAAACAACACACTATTGATGCAGTATAAAACAACACTATTGATGCAGGATAAAACAACACACTATTGATGCAGGATAAAACAACACACTATTGATGCAGTATAAAACAACACACTATTGATGCAGTATAAACAACACTATTGATGCAGTATGAAACAACACACTATTGATGCAGTATAAAACTATTGATGCAGTATAAAAAACACACTATTGATGCAGGATAAAACAACACTATTGATGCAGTATAAAACAACACACTATTGATGTTGTATAAACACACTATTGATGCAGGATAAACAACACTAAATAAAACAACACACTATTGATGCAGTATAAACAACACACTATTGATGCAGTATAAAACAACACACTATTGATGCAGTATAAAACAACACTATTGATGCAGGATAAACAACAATATTGATGAAGGAAAAAACAACACTATTGATGCAACACTATTGATGCAGTATAAAACAACACACTATTGATGCAGTATAAAACAACACTATTGATGCAGTATAAAACAACACTATTGATGCAGTATAAACAACACTACAGTATAAACAACACTATTGATGCAGTATAAACAACACACTATTGATGCAGTATTAAACAACACTATTGATGCAGTATAAAACAACACTATTGATGCAGGATAAAACAACACTATTGATGCAGGATAAACAACACACTATTGATGCAGTATAAACAACACTATTTATGCAGGATAAAACAACACTATTGATGCAGGATAAACAACACTATTGATGCAGTATAAAACAACACACTATTGATGCAGTATAAAACAACACACTATTGATGCAGGATAAACAACACTATTGATGCAATATAAAACAACACTATTGATGCAGGATAAACAACACTATTGATGCAGGATAAACAACACTATTGATGCAGGATAAACAACACTATTGATGCAGGATAAACAACACTATTGATGCAGTATAAAACAACACTATTGATGCAGTATAAAACAACACACTATTGATGCAGTATAAAACAACACACTATTGATGCAGGATAAAACAACACTATTGATGCAGTATAAAACAACACACTATTGATGTTGTATAAACAACACTATTGATGCAGGATAAACAACACTATTGATGCAGGATAAAACAACACTATTGATGCAGTATAAAACAACACACTATTGATGCAGTATAAAACAACACACTATTGATGCAGTATAAAACAACACTATTGATGCAGGATAAAACAACACTATTGATGCAGGATAAACAACACTATTGATGCAGTATAAAACAACACACTATTGATGCAGTATAAACAACACTATTGATGCAGTATAAAAACAACACTATTGATGCAGGATAAAACAACACTATTGATGCAGGATAAAACAACACTATTGATGCAGTATAAAACAACACTATTGATGCAGTATAAAACAACACTATTGATGCAGTATAAAACAACACACTATTGATGCAGTATAAAACAACACACTATTGATGCAGGATAAAACAACACACTATTGATGCAGATGATAAAACAACACACTATTGATGCAGAAACAACACTATAAAAAACAACACTATTGATGCAGGATAAACAACACTATTGATGCAGTATAAAACAACACACTATTGATGCAGTATAAAACAACACAACTATTGATGCAGGATAAAACAACACTATTGATGCAGGATAAACAACACTAAAATAAAACAACACTATTGATGCAGGATAAACAACACTATTGATGCAGGATAAACAACACTATTGATGCAGTATAAAAACAATTGATGCAGGATAAACACTATTGATGCAGTATAAAACAACACACTATTGATGCAGTATAAAACAACACTATTGATGCAGTATAAAACAACACACTATTGATGCAGTATAAAACAACACACTATTGATGTAGTATAAAACAACACACTATTGATGCAGGATAAAACAACACACTATTGATGCAGGATAAAACAACACACTATTGATGCAGTATGAAACAACACTATTGATGCAGTATAAAACAACACTATTTATGCAGGATAAACAACACTATTGATGCAGTATAAACAACACTATTGATGCAGTATAAACAACACACTATTGATGCAGTATTAAACAACACTATTGATGCAGTATAAAACAACACTATTGATGCAGGATAAAACAACACTATTGATGCAGGATAAACAACACTATTGATGCAGTATAAAACAACACTATTGATGCAGGATAAAACAACACTATTGATGCAGGATAAACAACACACTATTGATGCAGTATAAACAACACTATTTATGCAGGATAAAACAACACTATTGATGCAGGATAAACAACACTATTGATGCAGTATAAAACAACACACTATTGATGCAGTATAAAACAACACGCTATTGATGCAGGATAAACAACACTATTGATGCAATATAAAACAACACTATTGATGCAGTATAAAGCAACACACTATTGATGCAGGATAAAACAACACTATTGATGCAGTATAAACAACACTATTGATGCAGTATAAAACAACACACTATTGATGCAGTATAAAACAACACACTATTGATGCAGTATAAAACAACACACTATTGATGCAGTATAAAACAACACACTATTGATGCAGATGCATAAAACAACACTATTGATGCAGGATAAAACAATTGATGCAGTATAAAACACTATTGATGCAGTATAAAACAACACACTATTGATGCAGTATAAAACAACACACTATTGATGCAGTATGAAACAACACTATTGATGCAGTATAAAACAACACTATTTATGCAGGATAAACAACACTATTGATGCAGTATAAACAACACTATTGATGCAGTATAAACAACACACTATTGATGCAGTATTAAACAACACTATTGATGCAGTATAAAACAACACTATTGATGCAGGATAAAACAACACTATTGATGCAGGATAAACAACACTATTGATGCAGTATAAAACAACACTATTGATGCAGGATAAAACAACACTATTGATGCAGGATAAACAACACACTATTGATGCAGTATAAACAACACTATTTATGCAGGATAAAACAACACTATTGATGCAGGATAAACAACACTATTGATGCAGTATAAAACAACACACTATTGATGCAGTATAAAACAACACGCTATTGATGCAGGATAAACAACACTATTGATGCAATATAAAACAACACTATTGATGCAGGATAAACAACACTATTGATGCAGGATAAACAACACTATTGATGCAGGATAAACAACACTATTGATGCAGTATAAAACAACACTATTGATGCAGTATAAAACATTGATGCAGTATAAAACAACACTATTGATGCAGGATAAAACAACACTATTGATGCAGTATAAAACAACACACTATTGATGTTGTATAAACAACACTATTGATGCAGGATAAACAACACACTATTGATGCAGGATAAAAAACAACACTATTGATGCAGTATAAAACAACACTATTGATGCAGTATAAAACAACACTATTGATGCAGGATAAACAACACTATTGATGCAGTATAAAACAACACTATTGATGCAGTATAAACAACACACTATTGATGCAGTATAAAACAACACTATTGATGCAGTATAAAACAACACTATTGATGCAGGATAAAACAACACTATTGATGCAGGATAAACAACACTTTGATGCAGTATAAAACAACACACTATTGATGCAGGATAAAACAACACTATTGATGCAGGATAAACAACACTATTGATGCAGTATTGATGCAGTATAAAACAACACTATTGATGCAGGATAAACAACACTATTGATGCAGATGCATAAAACAACACTATTGATGCAGGATAAAAACACTATTGATGCACAACACACTATTGATGCAGTATAAAACAACACTATTGATGCAGGATAAAACAACACTATTGATGCAGTATAAAACAACACACTATTGATGCAGTATAAAACAACACACTATTGATGTAGTATAAAAACACAATTGATGCAGGATAAAACAACACACTATTGATGCAGGATAAAACAACACACTATTGATGCAGTATGAAACAACACTATTGATGCAGTATAAAACAACACTATTTATGCAGGATAAACAACACTATTGATGCAGTATAAACAACACTATTGATGCAGTATAAACAACACACTATTGATGCAGTATTAAACAACACTATTGATGCAGTATAAAACAACACTATTGATGCAGGATAAAACAACACTATTGATGCAATAAACAACACTATTGATGCAGTATAAAACAACACTATTGATGCAGGATAAAACAACACTATTGATGCAGGATAAACAACACACTATTGATGCAGTATAAACAACACTATTTATGCAGGATAAAACAACACTATTGATGCAGGATAAACAACACTATTGATGCAGTATAAAACAACACACTATTGATGCAGTATAAAACAACACGCTATTGATGCAGGATAAACAACACTATTGATGCAATATAAAACAACACTATTGATGCAGGATAAACAACACTATTGATGCAGGATAAACAACACTATTGATGCAGGATAAACAACACTATTGATGCAGTATAAAACAACACTATTGATGCAGTATAAAACAACACACTATTGATGCAGTATAAAACAACACACTATTGATGCAGGATAAAACAACACTATTGATGCAGTATAAAACAACACACTATTGATGTTGTATAAACAACACTATTGATGCAGGATAAACAACACTATTGATGCAGGATAAAACAACACTATTGATGCAGTATAAAACAACACACTATTGATGCAGTATAAAACAACACACTATTGATGCAGTATGAAACAACACTATTGATGCAGTATAAAACAACACTATTTATGCAGGATAAACAACACTATTGATGCAGTATAAACAACACTATTGATGCAGTATAAACAACACACTATTGATGCAGTATTAAACAACACTATTGATGCAGTATAAAACAACACTATTGATGCAGGATAAAACAACACTATTGATGCAGGATAAACAACACTATTGATGCAGTATAAAACAACACTATTGATGCAGGATAAAACAACACTATTGATGCAGGATAAACAACACACTATTGATGCAGTATAAACAACACTATTTATGCAGGATAAAACAACACTATTGATGCAGGATAAACAACACTATTGATGCAGTATAAAACAACACACTATTGATGCAGTATAAAACAACACGCTATTGATGCAGGATAAACAACACTATTGATGCAATATAAAACAACACTATTGATGCAGGATAAACAACACTATTGATGCAGGATAAACAACACTATTGATGCAGGATAAAACAACACACTATTGATGCAGTATAAAATAACACTATTGATGCAGGATAAAACAACACTATTGATGCAGTATAAAACAACACACTATTGATGCAGTATAAAACAACACACTATTGATGTAGTATAAAACAACACACTATTGATGCAGTATAAAACAACACACTATTGATGCAGTATAAAACAACACACTATTGATGCAGTATGAAACAACACTATTGATGCAGTATAAAACAACACTATTTATGCAGGATAAACAACACTATTGATGCAGTATAAACAACACTATTGATGCAGTATAAACAACACACTATTGATGCAAAAACAACACTATTGATGCAGTATAAAACAACACTATTGATGCAGGATAAAACAACACTATTGATGCAGGATAAACAACACACTATTGATGCAGTATAAACAACACTATTTATGCAGGATAAAACAACACTATTGATGCAGGATAAACAACACTATTGATGCAGTATAAAACAACACACTATTGATGCAGTATAAAACAACACTATTGATGCAGGATAAAACAACACTATTGATGCAATATAAAACAACACTATTGATGCAGGATAAACAACACTATTGATGCAGGATAAACAACACTATTGATGCAATAAAACAACACTATTGATGCAGTATAAAACAACACTATTGATGCAGTATAAAACAACACTATTGATGCAGGATAAAACAACACTATTGATGCAGTATAAAACAACACACTATTGATGTATAAAACAGTATTGAAATAAAACAACACTACTATTGATGCAGTATAAAACAACACTATTTGATGCAGGATAAACAACACTATTGATGCAGTATAAACAACACTATTGATGCAGTATAAACAACACACTATTGATGCAGTATAAAACAACACTATTGATGCAGTATAAAACAACACTATTGATGCAGGATAAAACAACACTATTGATGCAGGATAAACAACACTATTGATGCAGTATAAAACAACACTATTGATGCAGGATAAAACAACACTATTGATGCAGGATAAACAACACACTATTGATGCAGTATAAAAACACTATTTATGCACAACACTATTGATGCAGGATAAACAACACTATTGATGCAGTATAAAACAACACACTATTGATGCAGTATAAAACAACACACTATTGATGCAGGATAAACAACACTAATGCAATATAAAACAACACTATTGATGCAGGATAAACAACACTATTGATGCAGGATAAACAACACTATTGATGCAGGATAAAACAACACACTATTGATGCAGTATAAAACAACACTATTGATGCAGTATAAAACAACACACTATTGATGCAGTATAAAACAACACACTATTGATGCAGGATAAAACAACACTATTGATGCAGTATAAACAACACACTATTGATGCAGTATAAACAACACTATTGATGCAGTATAAACAACACTATTGATGCAGTATAAAACAACACACTATTGATGCAGTATAAAACAACACACTATTGATGCAGTATAAAACAACACACTATTGATGCAGTATAAACAACACTATTGATGCAGTATAAAACAACACTATTGATGCAGGATAAAACAACACTATTGATGCAGTATAAACAACACTATTGATGCAGTATAAAACAACACACTATTGATGCAGTATAAAAACACTATTGATGCACAACACTATTGATGCAGGATAAAACAACACTATTGATGCAGGATAAACAACACTATTGATGCAGGATAAAACAACACTATTGATGCAGGATAAACAACACACTATTGATGCAGTATAAACAACACTATTTATGCAGGATAAAACAACACTATTGATGCAGGATAAACAACACTATTGATGCAGTATAAAACAACACACTATTGATGCAGTATAAAACAACACGCTATTGATGCAGGATAAACAACACTATTGATGCAATATAAAACAACACTATTGATGCAGGATAAACAACACTATTGATGCAGGATAAACAACACTATTGATGCAGGATAAACAACACTATTGATGCTATTGATGCAGTATAAAACAACACACTATTGATGCAGTATAAAACAACACACTATTGATGCAGGATAAAACAACACTATTGATGCAGTATAAAACAACACACTATTGATGTTGTATAAACAACACTATTGATGCAGGATAAACAACACACTATTGATGCAGTATAAAACAACACAACACTATTGATGCAGTATAAAACAACACACTATTGATGCAGTATAAAACAACACACTATTGATGCAGTATAAAACAACACTATTGATGCAGGATAAAACAACACTATTGATGCAGGATAAACAACACTATTGATGCAGTATAAAACAACACACTATTGATGCAGTATAAAACAACACACTATTGATGCAGGATAAACAACACTATTGATGCAGGATAAACAACACTATTGATGCACTATTGATGCAGTATAAACAACACTATTGATGCAATATAAAACAACACTATTGATGCAGGATAAACAACACTATTGATGCAGGATAAACAACACTATTGATGCAGGATAAAACAACACACTATTGATGCAGTATAAAATAACACTATTGATGCAGGATAAAACAACACTATTGATGCAGTATAAAACAACACACTATTGATGCAGTATAAAACAACACACTATTGATGTAGTATAAAACAACACACTATTGATGCAGGATAAAACAAC
Organism: Oncorhynchus masou masou; assembly: GCF_036934945.1. Classification (NCBI taxonomy): domain Eukaryota; kingdom Metazoa; phylum Chordata; class Actinopteri; order Salmoniformes; family Salmonidae; genus Oncorhynchus; species Oncorhynchus masou. Next base: position 9,922 of record NW_027011215.1, on the reverse strand, counting down.
ACACTATTGATGCAGGATAAAACAACACACTATTGATGCAGTATGAAACAACACTATTGATGCATAAAAACAACACTATTTATGCAGGATAAACAACACTATTGATGCAGTATAAACAACACTATTGATGCAGTATAAAACAACACACTATTGATGCAGTATAAAACAACACACTATTGATGCAGTATAAAACAACACTATTGATGCAGGATAAAACAACACTATTGATGCAGGATAAACAACACTATTGATGCAGTATAAAACAACACTATTGATGCAGGATAAAACAACACTATTGATGCAGGATAAACAACACACTATTGATGCAGTATAAACAACACTATTTATGCAGGATAAAACAACACTATTGATGCAGGATAAACAACACTATTGATGCAGTATAAAACAACACACTATTGATGCAGTATAAAACAACACGACGCTATTGATGCAGGATAAACAACACTATTGATGCAATATAAAACAACACTATTGATGCAGGATAAACAACACTATTGATGCAGGATAAACAACACTATTGATGCAGGATAAACAACACTATTGATGCAGTATAAAACAACACTATTGATGCAGTATAAAACAACACACTATTGATGCAGTATAAAACAACACACTATTGATGCAGGATAAAACAACACTATTGATGCAGTATAAAACAACACACTATTGATGTTGTATAAACAACACTATTGATGCAGGATAAACAACACTATTGATGCAGGATAAAACAACACTATTGATGCAGTATAAAACAACACACTATTGATGCAGTATAAAACAACACACTATTGATGCAGTATAAAACAACACTATTGATGCAGGATAAACAACACTATTTATGCAGGATAAACAACACTATTGATGCAGTATAAAAACACTATTGATGCAGTATAAACAATACACTATTGATGCAGTATATAAATAAACAACACTATTGATGCACAACACTATTGATGCAGGATAAAACAACACTATTGATGCAGGATAAACAACACTATTGATGCAGTATAAAACAACACTATTGATGCAGGATAAAACAACACTATTGATGCAGGATAAAACAACACACTATTGATGCAGTATAAACAACAACACAACACTATTGATGCAGGATAAACAACACTATTGATGCAGTATAAAACAACACACTATTGATGCAGTATAAAACAACACGCTATTGATGCAGGATAAACAACACACTATTGATGCAATATAAAACAACACTATTGATGCAGGATAAACAACACTATTGATGCACAACACTATTGATGCAGTATAAACAACACTATTGATAAAACAACACACTATTGATGCAGTATAAAACAACACACTATTGATGCAGGATAAAAACAACACTATTGATGCAGTATAAAACAACACACTATTGATGCAGTATAAAAACAACACACTATTGATGCAGTATAAACAACACACTATTGATGCATAAAAACAACACACTATTGATGCAGGATAAAACAACACACTATTGATGCAGTATAAAACAACACACTATTGATGCAGTATAAACAACACTATTGATGCAGTATAAAACAACACTATTGATGCAGTATAAACAACACTATTGATGTAGTATAAAACAACACTATTGATGCAGTATAAACAACACACTATTGATGCAGTATAAAACACTATTGATGCACAACACTATTGATGCAGGATAAACAACACTATTGATGCAGTATAAAACAACACTATTGATGCAGTATAAACAACACTATTGATGCAGTATAAAATAACACTATTGATGCAGGATAAACAACACTATTGATGCAGTATAAACAACACTATTGATGCAGTATAAAATAACACTATTGATGCAGGATAAACAACACACTATTGATGCAGTATAAAACAACACACTATTGATGCAGGATAAAACAACACTATTGATGCAGGATAAACAACACTATTGATGCAGTATAAAAACAACACTATTATTGATGCAGGATAAACAACACTATTGATGCAGGATAAACAACACACTATTGATGCAGGATAAAACAACACTATTGATGCAGTATAAAAAACAACACTATTGATGCAGTATAAAACAACACACTATTGATGCAGTATAAAACAACACACTATTGATGCAGGATAAAACAACACTATTGATGCAGTATAAAACAACACACTATTGATGTTGTATAAAACAACACACTATTGATGCAGGATAAAACAACACTATTGATGCAGGATAAAACAACACTATTGATGCAGTATAAACAACAACACACTATTGATGCAGTATAAAACAACACACTATTGATGCATTATAAAACAACACTATTGATGCAGTATTAAACAACACACTATTGATAAAAACAACACACTATTGATGCAGGATAAACAACACTATTGATGCAGTATAAAACAACAC
>NW_027011215.1:0-2500 GCF_036934945.1 Oncorhynchus masou masou | reverse complement strand
AATTTTAGAATAAGGCTGTAATGTAACAAAATGTGGAAAAATTCAAGAGGGTTTGAATACTTTCAGAATGCACTGTGCATAGCTGTAAATTACTGATACTTCATATTTACATAGCTGCAGTGGTGAAAAAAGTACTCAAATGTCATACTTGAGTAAAAGTAAAGATACTTTAATAGAAAATTATTCAAGCAACAGTGAGTCACCCAATAAAAAACAACTTGAGTAATAGTAAAAAATTATTTGGATTTAAACGTACTTAAGTATCAAAAGTAAAAGTAGAAAACATTTCAAAACACTAATATTAAGCAAACCAGATGGCACAATTATTTATTTTAATTTTTATTGACAGATAACCAGGCGTGCTCCACCACTCCACCACTCCACCACTCCACCACTCCAACACCCCACCACTCCACCACTCCAACACCACCACCACTCCACCACTCCACCACTCCACCACACTACCACCCCACCACTCCACCACTCCACCACTCCACCACTCCACCACCCTACCACTCCACCACTCCACCACTCCACCACTCCACCACCCTACCACTCCACCACTCCACCACTCCACCACACTACCACCCCACCACTCCACCACTCCAACACCCCACCACTCCAACACCCCACCACTCCAACACCCCACCACTCCAACACCCCACCACTCCACCACTCCAACACCCCACCACTCCACCACCCTACCACTCCACCACTCCAACACCCCACCACTCCACCACTCCAACACTACACCACTCCACCACTCCAACACCCCACCACTCCAACACCCCACCACTACAACACCTCACCACCCCACCACTCCAACAATCCACCACTCCACCACCCCAACACCCCACCACTCCAATACCCCACCACTCCAACACCCCACCACTCCAACACCCCACCACTCCACCACTCCACCACTCCACCACCCCAACACCCCAACACCCCACCATTCCACCACTCCAACACTACACCACTCCACCCCTCCAACACCCCACCACTCCAACACCCCACCACTCCAACACCTCACCACCCCACCACTCCACCACCCCACCACCCCACCACTCCACCACTCCACCACCCCACCACCCCACCACTCCACCACTCCAACACCCCACCACTCCAACACCCCCACCACTCCAACACCCTACCACTCCACCACCTCCACCACCCACCACTAACACCTACCACTCCACCTCACTCCACCACTCCACCACTACCTACTCCACCACTCACCTACTCTAACACCCCCACCACCCAACACCCTACCTGCACCACTCCACCACTCCACCACACTACCACTCCCACCACACTCCACCACTCCAACACCCCACCCAACACCCCCACCACTCCAACACCCCACCACTCCACCACTTCCAACACCCCACCACTCCACCACCCTACCACTCACCACTCCAACACCCCACCACTCCACCACTCCACCACTCCACCACCCACCACCCTACCACTCTAATGGCCTACACCACTCCACCACCCTACCACTCCACCACACTACCACCCACACCACTCCACCACCCAACACCCCACCACTCCAACACCCCACCACTCCAACACCCCACCACTCCAACACCCCACCACTCCACCACTCCAACACCCCACCACTCCACCACCCTACCACCCACCACTCCAACACCCCACCACTCCACCACCAACACTACACCACTCCACCACCAACACCCCACCACTCCAACACCCCTACCTACTACAGCCACCTCACCACCCTACCACTCCAACACCCACCACTCCACCACCCCAACACCCCACCACCAATACCCCACCACCCAACACCCCACCACTCCAACACCCCACCACCTCCACCACTCCACCACTCCACCACCCCAACACCCCAACACCCCACCATTCCACCACTCCAACAAAAACACCACTCCACCCTCCACACCCCACCACTCCAACACCCTATCTACTCCAACACCTCACCACCCACCACTCCACCACCCCACCACCCCACCACTCCACCACTCCACCACCCCACCACCCACCACTCCACCACTCCAACACCCCACCACTCCAACACCCCACCACTCCAACACCCTACCACTCCACCACTCCACCACTCCACCACACTACCACCCCACCACTCCACCACTCCACCACTCCACCACACTACCACTCCACCACTCCACCACTCCAACACCCCACCACTCCAACACCCCACCACTCCACCACTCCACCACTCCACCACACTACCACCCCACCACTCCACCACTCCAACACCCCACCACTCCAACACCCCACCACTCCAACACCCCACCACTCCACCACTCCAACACCCCACCACTCCACCACCCTACCACTCCACCACTCCAACACCCCACCACTCCACCACTCCAACACTACACCACTCCAACACTCCAACACCCCACCACTCCAACACCCCACCACTCCAACACCTCACCACCCCACCACTCCAACACTCCACCACTCCACCACCCCAACACCCCACCACTCCAATACC
>NW_027011214.1:0-25485 GCF_036934945.1 Oncorhynchus masou masou | reverse complement strand
ATACTTCGTTCAATTTACGTATTGCTGAAACCCGAACCATAGATATAACACTGGAGAGGAGGCCAACACTGGAGGATACCAACCATAGATATAACAAAGGAGGAGACCAACACTGGAGAGACCAACACTGGAGAGACCAACCATAGATTTAACACTGGAGGAGACCAACCATAGATATAACACTGGAGGAGACCAACCGTAGATATAACACTGGAGGAGACCAACACTGGAGGAGACCAACACTGGAGGAGACCAACACTGGAGGAGTCCAACCATAGATATCACACTGAAGGAGACCAACAATTGATATAACACTGGAGGAGACCAACCATAGATATAACACTGGAGGAGACCAACACTGGAGGAGAAAAACACTGGAGGAGTCCAACCATAGATATCACACTGAAGGAGACCAAAAATTGATATAACACTGGAGGAGACCAACCATTGATATAACACTGGAGGAGACCAACCATTGATATAACACTGGAGACCAACCATAGATATAACACTGGAGACCAACCATAGATATAACACTGGAGGAGACCAACAATAGATATAACACTGGAGGAGACCAACCATAGATATAACACTGGAGGAGACCAACCATTGATATAACACTGGGAGACCAACACTGGAGGAGGCTAACCATAGATATAACATTGGAGACCAACACTGGAGGAGAACAACACTGGAGGAGACCAACCATAGATATAACACTGGAGAGACCCACCATAGATATAACACTGGAGACCAACACTGGAGGAGAACAACCATCGATATAACACTGGAGGAGACCAACACTGGAGGATACAAACCAAAGATATAACAGTGGAGGAGACCAACAATGGAGGAGACCAACACTGGAGGAGACCAACACTGGAGGAGGCCAACCATATATATAACACTGGAGGAGACCAACCATAGATATAATACTGGAGGAGACCAACACTGGAGGAGACCAACCATAGATATAATACTGGAGGAGACCAACACTGGAGTAGACCAACCATAGATATAACACTGGAGGAGACCACCCATTGATATAAAACTGGAGGAGACCAACCATAGATTTAACACTGGAGGAGACCAACCATAGATATAACACTGGAGGAGACCAACCATAGATATAATACTGGAGAGACCAACACTGGAGAGGAGACCAACCATAGATATAACACTGGAGGAGACCAAACATAGATATAACACTGGAGGAGACCAACACTGGAGGAGACCAACCATTGATTTATCACTGGAGGAGACAACCATAGATATAACACTGGAGGACCAACACAGGAGGAGACCAACCATAGATATAACACTGGAGGAGGCCAACACTGGAGGATACCAACCATAGATATAACAAAGGAGGAGACCAACACTGGAGGAGACCAACACTGGAGGAGACCAACCATAGATTTAACACTGGAGGAGAACAACCATAGATATAACACTGGAGGAGACGAACCATAGATATAACACTGGAGGAGACCAACACTGGAGGAGACCAACACTGGAGGAGACCAACCATAGATTTAACACTGGAGGAGACCAACCATAGATATAACACTGGAGGAGACCAACCATAGATATAACACTGGAGCAGACCAACCATAGATATAACACTGGAGGAGACCAACACTGGAGGAGACCAACACTGGAGGAGACCAACACTGGAGGAGTCCGACCATAGATATCACACTGAAGGAGACCAACAATTGATTTAACACTGGAGGAGACCAACCATTGATATAACACTGGAGGAGACCAACCATAGATATAACACTGGAGGAGACCAACAATAGATATAACACTGGAGGAGACCAACCATTGCTATAACACTGGAGGAGACCAAAACTGGAGGAGGCCAACCATAGATATAACATTGGAGGAGACCAACACTGGAGGAGACCAACACTGGAGGAGACCAACCATAGATATAACACTGGAGGAGACCCACCATAGATATAACACTGGAGGAGACCAACACTGGAGGAGAACAACCATCGATATAACACTGGAGGAGACCAACACTGGAGGATACAAACCAAAGATATAACAGTGGAGGAGACCAACAATGGAGGAGACCAACACTGGAGGAGACCAACACTGGAGGAGGCCAACCATATATATAACACTGGAGGAGACCAACCATAGATATAACACTGGAGGAGACCAACACTGGAGGAGTCCAACCATAGATATAATACTGGAGGAGACCAACACTGGAGTAGACCAACCATAGATATAACACTGGAGGAGACCACCCATTGATATAAAACTGGAGGAGACCAACCATAGATTTAACACTGGAGGAGACCAACCATAGATATAACACTGGAGGAGACCAACCATAGATATAATACTGGAGGAGACCAACACTGGAGGAGACCAACCATAGATATAACACTGGAGGAGACCAAACATAGATATAACACTGGAGGAGACCAACACTGGAGGAGACCAACCATTGATTTATCACTGGAGGAGACCAACCATAGATATAACACTGGAGGAGACCAACACAGGAGGAGACCAACCATAGATATAACACTGGAGGAGGCCAACACTGGAGGATACCAACCATAGATATAACAAAGGAGGAGACCAACACTGGAGGAGACCAACACTGGAGGAGACCAACCATAGATTTAACACTGGAGGAGACCAACCATAGATATAACACTGGAGGAGACGAACCATAGATATAACACTGGAGGAGACCAACACTGGAGGAGACCAACACTGGAGGAGACCAACCATAGATTTAACACTGGAGGAGACCAACCATAGATATAACACTGGAGGAGACCAACCATAGATATAACACTGGAGCAGACCAACCATAGATATAACACTGGAGGAGACCAACACTGGAGGAGACCAACACTGGAGGAGTCCGACCATAGATATCACACTGAAGGAGACCAACAATTGATTTAACACTGGAGGAGACCAACCATTGATATAACACTGGAGGAGACCAACCATAGATATAACACTGGAGGAGACCAACAATAGATATAACACTGGAGGAGACCAACCATTGCTATAACACTGGAGGAGACCAAAACTGGAGGAGGCCAACCATAGATATAACATTGGAGGAGACCAACACTGGAGGAGACCAACACTGGAGGAGACCAACACTGGAGGAGACCACCCATAGATATAACACTGGAGGAGACCCACCATAGATATAACACTGGAGGAGACCAACACTGGAGGAGAACAACCATCGATATAACACTGGAGGAGACCAATACTGGAGGATACAAACCAAAGATATAACAGTGGAGGAGACCAACAATGGAGGAGACCAACACTGGAGGAGACCAACACTGGAGGAGGCCAAACATATATATAACACTGGAGGAGACCAACCATTGATATAACACTGGAGGAGACGAACCATAGATATAACACTGGAGGAGTCCAACCATAGATATAACACTGGAGGAGATCAAACATAGATATAACACTGGAGGAGACCAACCATTGATATAACACTGGAGGAGACCAACCATAGATATAACACTGGAAGAGACCAACCATAGATATAACACTGGAGGAGACCAACAATAGATATAACACTGGAGGAGACCAACACTGGAGGAGACCAACCATAGATATAACACTGGAGGAGACCAACCATTGATATAACACTGGAGGAGACCAGCCATAGATATCACACTGGAGGAGACCAACAATAGATATAATACTGGAGGAGACCAACACTGGAAGAGACCAACACTGGAGGAGACCAACCATTGATATAACACTGGAGGAGACCAACCATAGATATAACACTGGAGGAGACCAACCATAGATATATCACTGGAGGAGAACAACACTGGAGGAGACCAAACATAGATATAACACTGGAGGAGACCAAACATAGATATAATACTGGAGGAGACCAACACTGGAAGAGACCAACACTGGAGGAGACCAACATTGGAGGAGACCAACACTGGAGGAGACCAACCATTGATATAGCACTGGAGGAGACCAACCATAGATATAACACTGGAGGAGACCAACACAGGAGGAGACCAACCATAGATATAACACTGGAGGAGAACAACACTGGAGGATACCAACCATAGATATAACACTGGAGGAGACCAACACTGGAGGAGACCAACACTCGAGGAGACCAACATTGGAGGAGACCAACCATAGATATGACACTGGAGGAGACCAACCATTGATATAACACTGGAGGAGACCAACCATAGATATAACACTGGAGGAGACCAACCATAGATATATCACTGGAGGAGAACAACACTGGAGGATACCAACCATAGATATAACACTGGATGAGACCAACACTGGAGGAGACCAACACTGGAGGAGACCAACATTGGAGGAGACCAACCATAGATATAACACTGGAGGAGACCAACCATTGATATAACACTGGAGGAGACCAACCATAGATATAACACTGGAGGAGACCAACCATAGATATAACACTGGAGGAGACCAACCATTGATATAACACTGGAGGAGACCAACCATAGATATAACACTGGAGGATACACACCATAGATATAACACTGGAGGAGACCAACACTGGAGGAGACCAACCATAGACATAACACTGGAGGAGATCAACCATTGATATAACACTGGAAGATACCACCCATAGATATAGCACTGGAGGAAACCAACCATAGATATTACACTGGAGGAGACCAACCACAGATATAACACTGGAGGAGACCAACCATAGATATAACACTGGAGGAGACCAACCATAGATATAACACTGGAGGAGACCAACCATAGATATAATACTGGAGGAGACCAACACTGGAGGAGACCAACCATATATATGACACTGGAGGTTACCAACCATATATATAACACTGGAGGATACCAACCATAGATATAACACTGGAGGAGACCAACCATATATAAGACACTGGAGGAGACCAACACTGGAGGAGACCAACCATACATATAACACTGGAGGGGACCAACACTGGAGGAGACCAACCATAGATATAACACTGGAGGAGACCAACACTGGAGGAGACCAACCATAGATATAACACTGGAGGAGACCAACCATAGATATAACACTGGAGGAGACCAACACTGGAGAAAACCAAACAAAGATATAACACTGGAGGAGACCAACACTGGAGGAGGCCAACCACAGATATAACACTGGAGGAGACCAACCATAGATATAACACTGGAGGAGACCAACCATAGATATATCACTGGAGGAGAACAACACTGGAGGAGACCAAACATAGATATAACACTGGAGGAGACCAAACATAGATATAATACTGGAGGAGACCAACACTGGAAGAGACCAACACTGGAGGAGACCAACATTGGAGGAGACCAACACTGGAGGAGACCAACCATTGATATAGCACTGGAGGAGACCAACCATAGATATAACACTGGAGGAGAACAACACTGGAGGATACCAACCATAGATATAACACTGGAGGAGACCAACCATTGATATAACACTGGAGGAGACCAACACTGGAGGAGACCAACTATAGATATAACACTGGAGGATACACACCATAGATATAACACTGGAGGAGACCAACACTGGAGGAGACCAACCATAGACATAACACTGGAGGAGATCAACCATTGATATAACACTGGAAGATACCACCCATAGATATAACACTGGAGGAGACCAACCATAGATATAGCACTGGAGGAAACCAACCATAGATATTACACTGGAGGAGACCAAACATAGATATAATACTGGAGGAGACCAACAATGGAAGAGACCAACACTGGAGGAGACCAACATTGGAGGAGACCAACACTGGAGGAGACCAACCATTGATATAGCACTGGAGGAGACCAACCATAGATATAACACTGGAGGAGACCAACACAGGAGGAGACCAACCATAGATATAACACTGGAGGAGAACAACACTGGAGGATACCAACCATAGATATAACACTGGAGGAGACCAACACTGGAGGAGACCAACACTCGAGGAGACCAACATTGGAGGAGACCAACCATAGATATAACACTGGAGGAGACCAACCATTGATATAACACTGGAGGAGACCAACCATAGATATAACACTGGAGGAGACCAACCATAGATATATCACTGGAGGAGAACAACACTGGAGGATACCAACCATAGATATAACACTGGAGGAGACCAACACTGGAGGAGACCAACACTGGAGGAGACCAACATTGGAGGAGACCAACCATAGATATAACACTGGAGGAGACCAACCATTGATATAACACTGGAGGAGACCAACCATAGATATAACACTGGAGGAGACCAACCATAGATATAACACTGGAGGAGACCAACCATTGATATAACACTGGAGGAGACCAACACTGGAGGAGACCAACCATAGATATAACACTGGAGGATACACACCATAGATATAACACTGGAGGAGACCAACACTGGAGGAGACCAACCATAGACATAACACTGGAGGAGATCAACCATTGATATAACACTGGAAGATACCACCCATAGATATAGCACTGGAGGAAACCAACCATAGATATTACACTGGAGGAGACCAACCACAGATATAACACTGGAGGAGACCAACCATAGATAATACACTGGAGGAGACCAACCATAGATATAACACTGGAGGAGACCAACCATAGATATAATACTGGAGGAGACCAACACTGGAGGAGACCAACCATATATATGACACTGGAGGTTACCAACCATATATAAGACACTGGAGGAGACCAACACTGGAGGAGACCAACCATACATATAACACTGGAGGGGACCAACACTGGAGGAGACCAACCATAGATATAACACTGGAGGAGACCAACCATAGATATAACACTGGAGGAGACCAACACTGGAGGAGACCAACCATAGATATAACACTGGAGGAGACCAACCATAGATATAACACTGGAGGAGACCAACACTGGAGAAAACCAACCAAAGATATAACACTGGAGGAGACCAACACTGGAGGAGGCCAACCACAGATATAACACTGGAGGAGACCAACCATTGATATAACACTGGAGGAGACGAACCATAGATATAACACTGGAGGAGACCAACCATAGATATAACACTGGAGGAGACCAACCATTGATATAACACTGGAGGAGACCAGCCATAGATATGACACTGGAGGAGACCAACAATAGATATAACACTGGAGGAGACCAAACATAGATATAACACTGGAGGAGACCAACCATAGATATAATACTGGAGGAGACCAACACTGGAAGAGACCAACACTGGAGGAGACCAACATTGGAGGAGACCAACACTGGAGGAGACCAACCATTGATATAACACTGGAAGATACCACCCATAGATATAACACTGGAGGAGACCAACCATAGATATAGCACTGGAGGAAACCAACAATAGATATTACACTGGAGGAGACCAACCACAGATATAACACTGGAGGAGACCAACCATAGATATAACACTGGAGGAGACCAACCATAGATATAACACTGGAGGAGACCAACCATAGATATAATACTGGAGGAGACCAACACTCTGGAGGAGACCAACCATATATATGACACTGGAGGTTACCAACCATATATATAACACTGGAGGATACCAACCATAGATATAACACTGGAGGAGACCAACCATATATAAGACACTGGAGGAGACCAACACTGGAGGAGACCAACCATACATATAACACTGGAGGGGACCAACACTGGAGGAAACCAACCATAGATATAACACTGGAGGAGACCAACCATAGATATAACACTGGAGGAGACCAACACTGGAGGAGACCAACCATAGATATAACACTGGAGGAGACCAACCATAGATATAACACTGGAGGAGACCAACACTGGAGAAAACCAACCAAAGATATAACACTGGAGGAGACCAACACTGGAGGAGGCCAACCATAGATATAACACTGGAGGAGACCAACCATTGATATAACACTGGAGGAGACGCAACCATAGATATAACACTGGAGGAGACCAACCATAGATATAACACTGAAGGAGACCAACCATAGATATAACACTGGAGGAGACCAACCATAGATATAACACTGGAGGAGACCAACAATAGATATAACACTGGAGGAGACCAACCATAGATATAACACTGGAGGAGACCAACCATAGATATAACACTGGAGGAGATCAACCATTGATATAACACTGGAGGAGATCAACCATTGATATAACACTGGAGGAGACCAACCATAGATATAACACTGGAGGAGACCAACCATAGATATAATACTGGATGAGACCAACACTGGAGGGGACCAAGCATAGATATAACACTGGAGGGGACCAACCATAGATATAACACTGGAGGAGACCAACCATAGATATAACACTGGAGGAGACCAACCATAGATATAACACTGGAGGAGACCAACCATAGATATAACACTGAAGGAGACCAACCATATATATAACACTGGAGGAGACAACCATAGATATAATACTGGAGGAGACCAACACTGGAGGAGACCAACCATTGATATAACACTGGAGGAGACCAACCATAGATATAACACTGGAGGAGGCCAACACAGGAGGAGACAAACCATAGATATAACACTGGAGGAGGCCAACACTGGAGGATACCAACCATAGATATAACACTGGAGGAGACCAACACTGGAGGAGACCAACACTGGAGGAGACCAACCATAGATATAACACAGGAGGAGACCAACCATTGATATAACACTGGAGGAGACCAACCATAGATATAACACTGGAGGAGACCAACCATAGATATAACACTGGAGGAGACCAACCATAGATATAACACTGGAGGAGACCAACCATAGATATAACACTGGAGGAGATCAACCATTGATATAACACTGGAGGAGATCAACCATTGATATAACACTGGAGGAGACGTACACTGGAGGAGACCTGCCATAGATATAACACTGGAGGAGACGTACACTGGAGGAGACCAGCCATAGATATAACACTGGAGGAGGCCAACCATAGATATAACACTGGAGGAGACCAACACTGGAGGAGACCAACCATAGATATTACACTGGAGGAGACCAACCATAGATATAACACTGGAGGAGACACCATAGATATAACACTGGAGGAGACCAACCATAGATATAACACTGGAGGAGACCAACCATAGATATAACACTGGAGGAGACCAAACATAGATATAACACTGGAGGAGACCAACCATTGATATAACACTGGAGGAGATCAACCATTGATATAACACTGGAGGAGACGTACACTGGAGGAGACCAGCCATAGATATAACACTGGAGGAGGCAAACCATAGATATAACACTGGAGGAGACCAACACTGGAGGAGACCAACCATAGATATTACACTGGAGGAGACCAACCATAGATATAACACTGGAGGAGACACCATAGATATAACACTGGAGGAGACCAACCATTGACATAACACTGGAGGAGACCAACCATAGATATAACACTGGAGGAGACCAACACTGGAGGAGACCAACCATAGATATAACACTGGAGGAGACCAACCATAGATATAACACTGGAGGAGACCAACACTGGAGAAAACCAACCAAAGATATAACACTGGAGGAGACCAACACTGGAGGAGGCCAACCACAGATATAACACTGGATGAGACCAACCATTGATATAACACTGGAGGAGACGAACCATAGATATAACACTGGAGGAGACCAACCATAGATATAACACTGGAGGAGACCAACCATTGACATAACACTGGAGGAGACCAGCCATAGATATGACACTGGAGGAGACCAACAATAGATATAACACTGGAGGAGACCAAACATAGATATAACACTGGAGACCAACCATAGATATAATACTGGAGGAGACCAACACTGGAAGAGACCAACACTGGAGGAGACCAACATTGGAGGAGACCAACACTGGAGGAGACCAACCATTGATATAACACTGGAAGATACCACCCATAGATATAACACTGGAGGAGACCAACCATAGATATAGCACTGGAGGAAACCAACAATAGATATTACACTGGAGGAGACCAACCACAGATATAACACTGGAGGAGACCAACCATAGATATAACACTGGAGGAGACCAACCATAGATATAACACTGGAGGAGACCAACCATAGATATAATACTGGAGGAGACCAACACTGGAGGAGACCAACCATATATATGACACTGGAGGTTACCAACCATATATATAACACTGGAGGATACCAACCATAGATATAACACTGGAGGAGACCAACCATATATAAGACACTGGAGGAGACCAACACTGGAGGAGACCAACCATACATATAACACTGGAGGGGACCAACACTGGAGGAGACCAACCATAGATATAACACTGGAGGAGACCAACCATAGATATAACACTGGAGGAGACCAACACTGGAGGAGACCAACCATAGATATAACACTGGAGGAGACCAACCATAGATATAACACTGGAGGAGACCAACACTGGAGAAAACCAACCAAAGATATAACACTGGAGGAGACCAACACTGGAGGAGGCCAACCATAGATATAACACTGGAGAGACCAACCATTGATATAACACTGGAGACGAACCATAGATATAACACTGGAGGAGACCAACCATAGATATAACACTGAAGGAGACCAACCATAGATATAACACTGGAGGAGACCAACCATAGATATAACACTGGAGGAGACCAACAATAGATATAACACTGGAGGAGACCAACCATAGATATAACACTGGAGGAGACCAACCATAGATATAACACTGGAGGAGATCAACCATTGATATAACACTGGAGGAGATCAACCATTGATATAACACTGGAGGAGACCAACCATAGATATAACACTGGAGGAGACCAACCATAGATATAACACTGGAGGAGGCCAACCATAGATATAACACTGGAGGAGACCAACACTGGAGGAGACCAACCATAGATATTACACTGGAGGAGACCAACCATAGATATAACACTGGAGGAGACACCATAGATATAACACTGGAGGAGACCAAAACCATAGATATAACACTGGAGGAGACCAACCATAGATATAACACTGGAGGAGACCAAACATAGATATAACACTGGAGGAGACCAACCATTGATATAACACTGGAGGAGATCAACCATTGATATAACACTGGAGGAGACGTACACTGGAGGAGACCAGCCATAGATATAACACTGGAGGAGGCAAACCATAGATATAACACTGGAGGAGACCAACACTGGAGGAGACCAACCATAGATATTACACTGGAGGAGACCAACCATAGATATAACACTGGAGGAGACACCATAGATATAACACTGGAGGAGACCAACCATTGACATAACACTGGAGGAGACCAACCATGGATATAACACTGGAGGAGACCAACACTGGAGGAGACCAACCATAGATATAACACTGGAGGAGACCAACCATAGATATAACACTGGAGGAGACCAACCATAGATATAACACTGGAGGAGACCAAACATAGATATAACACTGGAGGAGACCAACCATTGATATAACACTGGAGGAGATCAACCATTGATATAACACTGGAGGAGACGTACACTGGAGGAGACCAGCCATAGATATAACACTGGAGGAGGCAAACCATAGATATAACACTGGAGGAGACCAACACTGGAGGAGACCAACCATAGATATTACACTGGAGGAGACCAACCATAGATATAACACTGGAGGAGACACCATAGATATAACACTGGAGGAGACCAACCATTGACATAACACTGGAGGAGACCAACCATAGATATAACACTGGAGGAGACCAACACTGGAGGAGACCAACCATAGATATAACACTGGAGGAGACCAACCATAGATATAACACTGGAGGAGACCAACACTGGAGAAAACCAACCAAAGATATAACACTGGAGGAGACCAACACTGGAGGAGGCCAACCACAGATATAACACTGGATGAGACCAACCATTGATATAACACTGGAGGAGACGAACCATAGATATAACACTGGAGGAGACCAACCATAGATATAACACTGGAGGAGACCAACCATTGACATAACACTGGAGGAGACCAGCCATAGATATGACACTGGAGAGACCAACAATAGATATAACACTGGAGGAGACCAAACATAGATATAACACTGGAGGAGACCAACCATAGATATAATACTGGAGGAGACCAACACTGGAAGAGACCAACACTGGAGGAGACCAACATTGGAGGAGACCAACACTGGAGGAGACCAACCATTGATATAACACTGGAAGATACCACCCATAGATATAACACTGGAGGAGACCAACCATAGATATAGCACTGGAGGAAACCAACAATAGATATTACACTGGAGGAGACCAACCACAGATATAACACTGGAGGAGACCAACCATAGATATAACACTGGAGGAGACCAACCATAGATATAACACTGGAGAGACCAACCATAGATATAATACTGGAGGAGACCAACACTGGAGGAGACCAACCATATATGACACTGGAGGTTACCAACCATATATATAACACTGGAGGATACCAACCATAGATATAACACTGGAGGAGACCAACCATATATAAGACACTGGAGGAGACCAACACTGGAGGAGACCAACCATACATATAACACTGGAGGGGACCAACACTGGAGGAGACCAACCATAGATATAACACTGGAGGAGACCAACCATAGATATAACACTGGAGGAGACCAACACTGGAGGAGACCAACCATAGATATAACACTGGAGGAGACCAACCATAGATATAACACTGGAGGAGACCAACACTGGAGAAAACCAACCAAAGATATAACACTGGAGGAGACCAACACTGGAGGAGGCCAACCATAGATATAACACTGGAGGAGACCAACCATTGATATAACACTGGAGGAGACGAACCATAGATATAACACTGGAGGAGACCAACCATAGATATAACACTGAAGGAGACCAACCATAGATATAACACTGGAGGAGACCAACCATAGATATAACACTGGAGGAGACCAACAATAGATATAACACTGGAGGAGACCAACCATAGATATAACACTGGAGGAGACCAACCATAGATATAACACTGGAGGAGATCAACCATTGATATAACACTGGAGGAGATCAACCATTGATATAACACTGGAGGAGACCAACCATAGATATAACACTGGAGGAGACCAACCATAGATATAACACTGGAGGAGGCCAACCATAGATATAACACTGGAGGAGACCAACACTGGAGGAGACCAACCATAGATATTACACTGGAGGAGACCAACCATAGATATAACACTGGAGGAGACACCATAGATATAACACTGGAGGAGACCAACCATAGATATAACACTGGAGGAGACCAACCATAGATATAACACTGGAGGAGACCAAACATAGATATAACACTGGAGGAGACCAACCATTGATATAACACTGGAGGAGATCAACCATTGATATAACACTGGAGGAGACGTACACTGGAGGAGACCAGCCATAGATATAACACTGGAGGAGGCAAACCATAGATATAACACTGGAGGAGACCAACACTGGAGGAGACCAACCATAGATATTACACTGGAGGAGACCAACCATAGATATAACACTGGAGGAGACACCATAGATATAACACTGGAGGAGACCAACCATTGACATAACACTGGAGGAGACCAACCATGGATATAACACTGGAGGAGACCAACACTGGAGGAGACCAACCATAGATATAACACTGGAGGAGACCAACCATAGATATAACACTGGAGGAGACCAACACTGGAGAAAACCAACCAAAGATATAACACTGGAGGAGACCAACACTGGAGGAGGCCAACCACAGATATAACACTGGATGAGACCAACCATTGATATAACACTGGAGGAGACGAACCATAGATATAACACTGGAGGAGACCAACCATAGATATAACACTGGAGGAGACCAACCATTGACATAACACTGGAGGAGACCAGCCATAGATATGACACTGGAGGAGACCAACAATAGATATAACACTGGAGGAGACCAAACATAGATATAACACTGGAGGAGACCAACCATAGATATAATACTGGAGGAGACCAACACTGGAAGAGACCAACACTGGAGGAGACCAACATTGGAGGAGACCAACACTGGAGGAGACCAACCATTGATATAACACTGGAAGATACCACCCATAGATATAACACTGGAGGAGACCAACCATAGATATAGCACTGGAGGAAACCAACAATAGATATTACACTGGAGGAGACCAACCACAGATATAACACTGGAGGAGACCAACCATAGATATAACACTGGAGGAGACCAACCATAGATATAACACTGGAGGAGACCAACCATAGATATAATACTGGAGGAGACCAACACTGGAGGAGACCAACCATATATATGACACTGGAGGTTACCAACCATATATATAACACTGGAGGATACCAACCATAGATATAACACTGGAGGAGACCAACCATATATAAGACACTGGAGGAGACCAACACTGGAGAGACCAACCATACATATAACACTGGAGGGGACCAACACTGGAGAGACCAACCATAGATATAACACTGGAGGAGACCAACCATAGATATAACACTGGAGGAGACCAACACTGGAGGAGACCAACCATAGATATAACACTGGAGGAGACCAACCATAGATATAACACTGGAGGAGACCAACACTGGAGAAAACCAACCAAAGATATAACACTGGAGGAGACCAACACTGGAGGAGGCCAACCATAGATATAACACTGGAGGAGACCAACCATTGATATAACACTGGAGGAGACGAACCATAGATATAACACTGGAGGAGACCAACCATAGATATAACACTGAAGGAGACCAACCATAGATATAACACTGGAGGAGACCAACCATAGATATAACACTGGAGGAGACCAACAATAGATATAACACTGGAGGAGACCAACCATAGATATAACACTGGAGGAGACCAACCATAGATATAACACCGGAGGAGATCAACCATTGATATAACACTGGAGGAGATCAACCATTGATATAACACTGGAGGAGACCAACCATAGATATAACACTGGAGGAGACCAACCATAGATATAATACTGGATGAGACCAACACTGGAGGGGACCAAGCATAGATATAACACTGGAGGGACCAACCATAGATATAACACTGGAGGAGACCAACCATAGATATAACACTGGAGGAGACCAACCATAGATATAACACTGGAGGAGACCAACCATAGATATAACACTGAAGGAGACCAACCATATATATAACACTGGAGGAGACAACCATAGATATAATACTGGAGGAGACCAACACTGGAGGAGACCAACCATTGATATAACACTGGAGGAGACCAACCATAGATATAACACTGGAGGAGGCCAACACAGGAGGAGACAAACCATAGATATAACACTGGAGGAGGCCAACACTGGAGGATACCAACCATAGATATAACACTGGAGGAGACCAACACTGGAGGAGACCAACACTGGAGGAGACCAACCATAGATATAACACAGGAGGAGACCAACCATTGATATAACACTGGAGGAGACCAACCATAGATATAACACTGGAGGAGACCAACCATAGATATAACACTGGAGGAGACCAACCATAGATATAACACTGGAGGAGATCAACCATTGATATAACACTGGAGGAGATCAACCATTGATATAACACTGGAGGTGACGTACACTGGAGGAGACCTGCCATAGATATAACACTGGAGGAGACGTACACTGGAGGAGACAAGCCATAGATATAACACTGGAGGAGGCCAACCATAGATATAACACTGGAGGAGACCAACACTGGAGGAGACCAACCATAGATATTACACTGGAGGAGACCAACCATAGATATAACACTGGAGGAGACACCATAGATATAACACTGGAGGAGACCAACCATAGATATAACACTGGAGGAGACCAACCATAGATATAACACTGGAGGAGACCAAACATAGATATAACACTGGAGGAGACCAACCATTGATATAACACTGGAGGAGATCAACCATTGATATAACACTGGAGGAGACGTACACTGGAGGAGACCAGCCATAGATATAACACTGGAGGAGGCAAACCATAGATATAACACTGGAGGAGACCAACACTGGAGGAGACCAACCATAGATATTACACTGGAGGAGACCAACCATAGATATAACACTGGAGGAGACACCATAGATATAACACTGGAGGAGACCAACCATTGACATAACACTGGATGAGACCAACCATAGATATAACACTGGAGGAGACCAACCATAGATATAACACTGGAGGAGACCAACCATAGATATAACACTGGAGGAGACCAACCATAGATATAACACTGGAGGAGACCAAACATAGATATAACACTGGAGGAGACCAACCATTGATATAACACTGGAGGAGATCAACCATTGATATAACACTGGAGGAGACGTACAATGGAGGAGACCAGCCATAGATATAACACTGGAGGAGGCCAACCATAGATATAACACTGGAGGAGACCAACACTGGAGGAGGCCAACCATAGATATAACACTGTAGGAGACCAACCATTGATATAACACTGGAGGAGACCAACCATAGATATAACACTGGAGGAGACCAACCATAGATATAACACTGGAGGAGACCAACCATAGATATAACACTGGAGGAGGCCAACACTGGAGGAGACCAACCATATATATAACACTGGATCAGAACAACACTGGAGGAGACCAACCATAGATATAACACTGGAGGGGACCAACCATAGATATAACACTGGAGGGGACCAACCATAGATATAACACTGGAGGAGACCAACCATAGATATAACACTGGAGGAGACCAACCATAGATATAATACTGGAGGAGACCAACACTGGAGGAGACCAACCATAGATTTAACACTGGAGGAGACCCAACATAGGTAAAACACTGGAGGAGACTAACACTGGAGTAGACCAACCATATAACACTGGAGGAGACCACCCATTGATATAACACTGGAGGAGACCAACCATAGATTTAACACTGGAGGAGACCAACCATAGATATAATACTGGAGGAGACCAACACTGGAGGAGACCAACCATAGATATAACACTGGAGGAGACCAAACATAGATATAACACTGGAGGAGACCAACACTGGAGGAGACCAACCATTGATTTGTCACTGGAGGAGACCAACCATAGATATAACACTGGAGGAGACCAACACAGGAGGAGACCAACCATAGATATAACACTGGAGGAGGCCAACACTGGAGGATACCAACCATAGATATAACAAAGGAGGAGACCAACACTGGAGGAGACCAACACTGGAGGAGACCAACCATAGATTTAACACTGGAGGAGACCAACCATAGATATAACACTGGAGGAGACGAACCATAGATATAACACTGGAGGAGACCAACACTGGAGGAGACCAACACTGGAGGAGACCAACACTGGAGGAGTCGAACCATAGATATCACACTGAAGGAGACCAACAATTGATATAACACTGGAGGAGACCAACCATAGATATAACACTGGAGGAGATCAACCATAGATATAACACTGGAGGAGACCAACACTGGAGGAGACCAACACTGGAGGAGACCAACACTGGAGGAGTCCAACCATAGATATCACACTGAAGGAGACCAACAATTGATATAACACTGGAGGAGACCAACCATTGATATAACACTGGAGGAGACCAACCATAGATATAACACTGGAGGAGACCAACCATAGATATAACACTGGAGGAGACCAACAATAGATATAACACTGGAGGAGACCAACCATAGATATAACACTGGAGGAGACCAACCATTGCTATAACACTGGAGGAGACCAACACTGGAGGAGGCCAACCATAGATATAACATTGGAGGAGACCAACACTGGAGGAGACCAACACTGGAGGAGACCAACATTGGAGGAGACCAACACTGGAGGAGACCAACCATAGATATAACACTGGAGGAGACCAACCATAGATATAAGACTGGAGGAGACCAACACTGGAGGAGAACAACCATCGATATAACACTGGAGGAGACCAATACTGGAGGATACAAACCAAAGATATAACAGTGGAGGAGACCAACAATGGAGGAGACCAACACTGGAGGAGACCAACACTGGAGGAGGCCAACCATATATATAACACTGGAGGAGACCAACCATTGATATAACACTGGAGGAGACGAACCATAGATATAACACTGGAGGAGTCCAACCATAGATATAACACTGGAGGAGATCAAACATAGATATAACACTGGAGGAGACCAACCATTGATATAACACTGGAGGAGACCAACCATAGATATAACACTGGAAGAGACCAACCATAGATATAACACTGGAGGAGACCAACCATAGATATAACACTGGAGGAGACCAACCATAGATATAACACTGGAGGAGACCAACCATAGATATAACACTGGAGGAGACCAACCATAGACATAACACTGGAGGAGACTAACCATAGATATAATACTGGAGGAGACCAACCATAGATATAACACTGGAGTAGACCAACACTGGAGGAGACCAACACTGGAGGAGACCAAATATAGATATAACACTGGAGGAGACCAACCATAGATATAACACTGGAGGAGACCAACCATTGATATAACACTGGAGGAGACCAACACTGGAGGAGACCAACCATAGATATAACACTGGAGGATACACACCATAGATATAACACTGGAGGAGATCAACCATTGATATAACACTGGAAGATACCACCCATAGATATAACACTGGAGGAGTCAAACAATGGAGGAGACCAACCATAGATATAACACTGGAGGAGACCAACCATAGATATAACACTGGAGGATACCAACCATAGATATAAAACTGGTGGAGCCCAACACTGGAGGAGACCACCCATAGATATAACACTGGAGACCAACCATAGATATAACATTGGAGGAAACCAACCATAGATATAACACTGGAGGAGACCAACCATAGATATAACACTGGAGGAGACCAACCATAGATATAACACTGGAGGAGACCAACCATAGATATAATACTGGAGAAGACCAACACTGGAGGAGACCAACCATATATATGACACTGGAGGTTACCAACAATAGATATAACACTGGACGATACCAAACCATAGATATAACACTGGAGGAGACCAACCATAGATATAACACTGGAGGAGACCAAACATAGATATAACACTGGAGGAGACCAACCATTGATATAACACTGGAGGAGACCAACCATTGATATAACACTGGAGGAGACGTACACTGGAGGAGACCAGCCATAGATATAACACTGGAGGAGACGTACACTGGAGGAGACCAGCCATAGATATAACACTGGAGGAGGCAAACCATAGATATAACACTGGAGGAGACCAACACTGGAGGAGTACAACCATAGATATTACACTGGAGGAGACCAACCATAGATATAACACTGGAGGAGACACCATAGATATAACACTGGAGGAGACCAACCATTGACATAACACTGGAGGAGACCAACCATAGATATAACACTGGAGGAGACCAACCATAGATATAACACTGGAGGAGACCAACCATAGATATAACACTGGAGGAGACCAACCATAGATATAACACTGGAGGAGACCAAACATAGATATAACACTGGAGGAGACCAACCATTGATATAACACTGGAGGAGATCAACCATTGATATAACACTGGAGGAGACGTACACTGGAGGAGACCAGCCGTAGATATAACACTGGAGGAGACGTACAATGGAGGAGACCAGCCATAGATATAACACTGGAGGAGGCCAACCATAGATATAACACTGGAGGAGACCAACACTGGAGGAGGCCAACCATAGATATAACACTGGAGGAGACCAACACTGGAGGAGGCCAACCATAGATATAACACTGTAGGAGACCAACCATTGATATAACACTGAAGGAGACCAACCATAGATATAACACTGGATCAGACCAACACTGGAGGAGACCAACCATAGATATAACACTGGAGGGGACCAACCATAGATATAACACTGGAGGAGACCAACAATAGATATAATACTGGAGGAGACCAACACTGGAGGAGACCAACCATAGATATAACACTGGAGGAGACCCAACATAGGTATAACACTGGAAGACTAACACTGGAGTAGACCAACCATAGATATAACACTGGAGGAGACCACCCATTGATATAACACTGGAGGAGACCAACCATAGATTTAACACTGGAGGAGACCAACCATAGATATAACACTGGAGGAGACCAACCATAGATATAATACTGGAGGAGACCAACACTGGAGGAGACCAACCATAGATATAACACTGGAGGAGACCAAACATAGATATAACACTGGAGGAGACCAACACTGGAGGAGACCAACCGTTGATTTATCACTGGAGGAGACCAACCATAGATATAACACTGGAGGAGACCAACACAGGAGGAGACCAACCATAGATATAACACTGGAGGAGGCCAACACTGGAGGATACCAACCATAGATATAACAAAGGAGGAGACCAACACTGGAGGAGACCAACACTGGAGGAGACCAACCATAGATTTAACACTGGAGGAGACCAACCATAGATATAACACTGGAGGAGACGAACCATAGATATAACACTGGAGGAGACCAACACTGGAGGAGACCAACACTGGAGGAGACCAACACTGGAGGAGTTGAACCATAGATATCACACTGAAGGAGACCAACAATTGATATAACACTGGAGGAGACCAACCATAGATATAACACTGGAGGAGACCAACCATAGATATAACACTGGAGGAGACCAACACTGGAGGAGACCAACACTGGAGGAGACCAACACTGGAGGAGTCCAACCATAGATATCACACTGAAGGAGACCAACAATTGATATAACACTGGAGGAGACCAACCATTGATATAACACTGGAGGAGACCAACCATAGATATAACACTGGAGGAGACCAACCATAGATATAACACTGGAGGAGACCAACAATAGATATAACACTGGAGGAGACCAACCATTGATATAACACTGGAGGAGACCAACCATAGATATAACACTGGAGGAGACCAACCATAGATATAACACTGGAGGAGACCAACCATAGATTTAACACTGGAGGAGACCAACCATAGATATAACACTGGAGGAGACCAACCATAGATTTAACACTGGAGGAGACCAACCATAGATATAACACTGGAGGAGACCAACCATAGATATAACACTGGAGGAGACCAAGCATAGATATAACCTTGGAGGAGACCAAGCATAGATATAACACTGGAGGAGACCAACCATAGATATAATACTGGAGGAGACCAACACTGGTGGAGACCAACCATAGATATAACACTGGAGGAGACCAACCATAGATATAACACTGGAGGAGACCAACACTGGAGGAGACCAAAACTGGAGTAGACCAACACTGGAGTAGACCAACCATAGATATAACACTGGAGGAGACCAACACAGGAGGAGACCAACCATAGATATAACACTGGAGGAGGCCAACACTGGAGGATACCAACCATAGATATAACACTGGAGGAGACCAACACTGGAGGAGACCAACACTGGAGGAGACCAACCATAGATATAACACAGGAGGAGACCAACCATTGATATAACACTGGAGGAGACCAACCATAGATATAACACTGGAGGAGACCAACCATAGATATAACACTGGAGGAGACCAACCATAGATATAACACTGGAGGAGACCAACACTGGAGGAGACCAACCATAGATATAAAACTGGATGAGACCAACACTGGAGGAGACAAACCATAGATATAACACTGGAGGGGACCAACCATAGATATAACACTGGAGGAGACCAACACTGGAGGAGACCAACCATAGATATAACACTGGAGGAGACAAACACTGGAGTAGACCAACCATAGATATAACACTGGAGGAGACCAACCATAGATATAGCACTGGGGGAGACCAACACTGGAGTAGACCAACACTGGAGTAGACCAACACTGGAGGAGACCAACACTGGAGGAGACCAACCATAGATATAACACTGGAGGAGACCAAGCATAGATATAACACTGGAGGAGACCAAGCATAGATATAACACTGGAGGAGACCAACCATATATATAATACTGGAGGAGACCAACACTGGAGGAGACCAACCATAGATATAACACTGGAGGAGAACAACACTGGAGGAGACCAACACTGGAGGAGACCAACCATAGATATAACACTGGAGGAGACCAACACTGGAGGAGACCAACCATAGATATGACACTGGAGGAGACCAACCATAGATATAACACTGGAGGAGACCAACCATAGATATAACACTGGAGGAGACCAACACTGGAGGAGACCAACCATAGATATGACACTGGAGGAGACCAACCATAGATTTAACACTGGAGGAGACCAACCATAGATATAACACTGGAGGAGACCAACACTGGAGGAGACCAACCATTGATATAACACTGGAGGAGACCAACCATACATATAACACTGGAGGAGACCAATCATAGATATAACACTGGAGGAGACCAACACTGGAGGAGACCAACCATAGATATAACACTGGAGGAGACCAACCATAGATATAACACTGGAGGAGACGTACACTGGAGGAGACCAACCATAGATATGACACTGGAGGAGACCAACCATAGATACAACACTGGAGGAGACCAACCATTGATATAACACTGGAGGAGAACAACACTGGAGGAGACCAACCATTGATATAACACTGGAGGAGACCAACACTGGAGGATACCAACCATTGATATAACACTGGAGGATACCAACCATAGATATAACACTGGAGGAGACCAACCATAGATATAACACTGGAGGAGACCAACCATAGATATAACACTGGAGGAGACCAACCATAGATTTAACACTGGAGGAGACCAACCATAGATATAACACTGGAGGAGACCAACCATAGATATATATATAACACTGGAGGAGACCAAGCATAGATATAACACTGGAGTAGACCAACCATAGATATAACACTGGAGGAGACCAACCATAGATATAGCACTGGGGGAGACCAACACTGGAGTAGACCAACACTGGAGTAGACCAACACTGGAGGAGACCAACACTGGAGGAGACCAACACTGGAGGAGACCAACCATAGATATAACACTGGAGGAGACCAAGCATAGATATAACACTGGAGGAGACCAACCATAGATATAACACTGGAGGAGACCAACCATAGATATAACACTGGAGGAGACCAACAATGGAGGAGACCAACCATTGATATAACACTGGAGGAGACCAACCAAACATATAACACTGGAGGAGACCAATCATAGATATAACACTGGAGGAGACCAACACTGGAGGAGACCAACCATAGATATAACACTGGAGGAGACCAACCATAGATATAACACTGGAGGAGACCAACACTGGAGGAGACCAACCATAGATATGACACTGGAGGAGACCAACCATAGATACAACACTGGAGGAGACCAACCATTGATATAACACTGGAGGAGACAACACTGGAGGAGACCAACCATTGATATAACACTGGAGGAGACCAACACTGGAGGATACCAACCATTGATATAACACTGGAGGATACCAACCATAGATATAACACTGGAGGAGACCAACCATAGATATAACACTGGAGGAAACCAACCATAGATATAACACTGGAGGAGACCAACCATAGATTTAACACTGGAGGAGACCAACCATAGATATAACACTGGAGGAGACCAACCATAGATTTAACACTGGAGGAGACCAACCATAGATATAACACTGGAGGAGACCAACCATAGATATAACACTGGAGGAGACCAAGCATAGATATAACCTTGGAGGAGACCAAGCATAGATATAACACTGGAGGAGACCAACCATATATATAATACTGGAGGAGACCAACACTGGTGGAGACCAACCATAGATATAACACTGGAGGAGACCAACCATAGATATAACACTGGAGGAGACCAACACTGGAGGAGACCAAAACTGGAGTAGACCAACACTGGAGTAGACCAACCATAGATATAACACTGGAGAGACCAACACAGGAGGAGACCAACCATAGATATAACACTGGAGGAGGCCAACACTGGAGGATACCAACCATAGATATAACACTGGAGGAGACCAACACTGGAGGAGACCAACACTGGAGACCAACATTGAGACCAACCATAGATATAACACAGGAGGAGACCAACCATTGATATAACACTGGAGGAGACCAACCATAGATATAACACTGGAGGAGACCAACCATAGATATAACACTGGAGGAGACCAACCATAGATATAACACTGGAGGAGACCAACACTGGAGGAGACAACCATAGATATAAAACTGGATGAGACCAACACTGGAGGAGACAAACCATAGATATAACACTGGAGGGGACCAACCATAGATATAACACTGGAGGAGACCAACACTGGAGGAGACAAACCATAGATATAACACTGGAGGAGACCAACCATAGATATAACACTGGAGGAGACCAACCATAGATATAACACTGGAGGAGACCAACCATAGATTTAACACTGGAGGAGACCAAGCATAGATATAACACTGGAGGAGACCAAGCATAGATATAACACTGGAGGAGACCAACCATATACATAATACTGGAGGAGACCAACACTGGAGGAGACCAACCATAGATATAACACTGGAGGAGAACAACACTGGAGGAGACCAACACTGGAGGAGACCAACCATAGATATAACACTGGAGGAGACCAACACTGGAGGAGACCAACCATAGATATAACACTGGACACTGGAGGAGACCAACCATAGATATAACACTGGAGGAGACCAACCATAGATATAACACTGGAGGAGACCAACACTGGAGGAGACCAACCATAGATATAACACTGGAGGAGACCAACCATAGATATAACACTGGAGGAGACCAACCATAGATATAACACTGGAGGAGACCAACACTGGAGGAGACCAACCATTGATATAACACTGGAGGAGACCAACCATACATATAACACTGGAGGAGACCAATCATAGATATAACACTGGAGGAGACCAACACTGGAGGAGACCAACCATAGATATAACACTGGAGGAGACGTACACTGGAGGAGACCAACCATAGATATGACACTGGAGGAGACCAACCATAGATACAACACTGGAGGAGACCAACCATTGATATAACACTGGAGGAGAACAACACTGGAAGAGACCAACTGGAGGAGACCAACATTGGATATAACACTGGAGGAGACCAACATTGATATAACACTGGAGGATACCAAACATAGATATAACACTGGAGGAGACCAACCATAGATATAACTGGAGGAGACTGGGAGGAGACCAACCATAGATATAACACTGGAGGAGACCAACCATAGATTTAACACTGGAGGAGACCAACCATAGATATAACACTGGAGGAGACCAACCATAGAT
>NW_027011213.1:12869-26024 GCF_036934945.1 Oncorhynchus masou masou | reverse complement strand
GGTGTTTACCTGTCTACACACAATGACAGTGAAAACATGTTTTTAGAAATAGTTGCAAATGTATTGAATATGAAATAATACAGAAATATCTCAATTAAAGTATTCACACCCATGTTCGAATCCCATGTTCGAATCTGGGTAAGTCTCTAAGAGCGTCTATAAGAGAGAAGTAGAGGAAGTGGACGACCGGCCAGGGTGGGGACGGCCGGCCAGGGTGGGGACGGCCGTCAGGGTGGGGACGGCTGACTGCTGGCCAGGGTGGGGACGGCCGGCCAGGGTGGGGACGGCTGACTGCTGGCCAGTGTGGGGACGGCTGACTGCTGGCCAGTGTGGGGACGGCTGACTGCTGGCCAGGGTGGGGACGGCCGCCAGGGTGGGGACGGCCGGCCAGGGTGGGGACGGCCGGCCAGGGTGGGGACGGCCGACCGCTCGGCCGGGGTGGGGACGGCCGACCGCTGGCCGGGGTGGGACGGCCGGCCAGGGTGGGGACGGCTGACTGCTAGGGTCGGGATGACGGATGACTAGCTAGGGTAGGGATGACGGATGACTAGCTAGGGTAGGGATGACGGATGACTAGCTAGGGTAGGAGGAGGGATGACTGACGACTAGCTAGGGTAGGAGGAGGGATGACTGACGACTAGCTAGGGTAGGAGGAGGAGATGACTGACGACTAGCTAGGGTAGGAGGAGAGATGACTGACTACTAGCTAGGTAGGAGGAGAGATGACTGACTGACTCAGCTAGGGTAGGAGGAGAGATGACGGACGACTAGCTCGGGTAGGAGGACGGGATGACTAGCTAGAGGTCGGGATGACGGATGACTAGCTAGGGTCGGGATGACGGATGACTAGCTAGGGTCGGGATGACGGATGACTAGCTAGGGTCGGGATGACGGATGACTCAGCTAGGGTAGGGATGACGGATGACTAGTTAGGGTAGGAGGAAGGGGATGACTAGCTAGGGTAGGGATGACTAGCTAGGGTAGGAGGAGGATGACAGATGACTAGCTAGGGTAGGGATGACTAGCTAGGGTAGGGACGACAAACGACTGACTAGGGCAGGAGGGGGAGTTACAGGGACCATTCTCATTCTACAAGAATGTGTGAAAATAGTGGAGGGGACGGGGGATCAGTGTTTCCGCTGTGGTGCTGAGCCACGGTAAAACGATTGCTGCCGCGCCCCCCAAAAATGGATAATGAAAATGATTTGTGCCTCGGTGCACTTTGAAGATGCTAGAACAGTCTCTTTGTCTCTGCAGACCAAATGAGTAATGACTCTACCTGACCACCCCATAGTACACTGAAGAAAAATATCAACTGGCATATTCTCTACAACGACGGAGGCGGCTTGTGCTAGAGAAATTAACATTCAATTCTCTGGCAACAGCTCTGGTGGACATTCATGCCAATTACACGCTCCCTCAACTTGAGAGGGTTCTGTGGGTTTTTGTGACACAACTGCAGATTTTATTTTATTGTCCCCCTGTGTAATGATCATGCTGATTGATCAGCTTCTTGATATGCCACACCTGTCAGATGCATGGATTGTCTTGGCAAAGACATGCTCATTAATGGGGATGTAAAACAATTTGTGCACAGAATTTAAGAGAAATAAGCCCTTTGAGCGTTATGTAACATTTCTGAGATCTTTTATTTCAGCTCATGAAACATGGGACCAACACTTTACACTCCAAAAAAAGAAATGAAACGTGTTTTCTGTGACGGAAAACTGTAGTTGCACGTACATCAATCAATCAATTGTATTTATAAAGCCCTTCTTACATCAGCTGATATCTCAAAGTGTTGTACAGAAACCCAGCCTAAAACCCCAAACAGCAAGCAATGCAGGTGTAGAAGCACGGTGGCTAGGAAAAACTCCCTAGAAAGGCCAAAACCTAGGAAGAAACCTAGAGAGGAACCAGGCTATGAAGGATTGCCAGTCCTCTTCTGGCTGTGCCGGGTGGAGATTATAACAGAACATGGCCAAGATGTTCAAATGTTCATAAATGACCAGCAGGGTCATATAATAAAATCACAGTGGTTGTTGAGGGTGCAGCAAGTGAGCACCTCAGGAGTAAATGTCAGTTGGCTTTTCATAGCCGATCATTCAGAGTATCTTCTACCGCTCCTGCTGTCTCTAGAGAGTTAAAAACAGCAGGTCTGGGACAGGTAGCACGTCCGGTGAACAGGTCATGGTTCCATAGCTGCAGGCAGAACAGTTGAAACTGGAGCAGCAGCACTGACCAGGTGGACTAGAGAATTAGAGCGAGCATACTTTAATTCACACGGACACCGGATAAGACGGGAGAAATACTCCAGATATAACAGACTGACCCTTGACTAGACCCCGACACAAACTATTGACTTTCAATTTAAAACGCGACCCCTGGTCAATACACGGAATAAAACACGACCCCTGGTCAATACGCTGTATAAAACACGACCCCTGGTCAATACACGGAATAAAACACGACCCCTGTCAATACACGGAATAAAACGCGACCCTTGGTCAATACCGGGTATAAAACGCAACCCCTGGTCAATACGCTGTATAAAACACGACCCCTGGTCAATACATGGAATAAAACGCGACCCCTGGTCAATACGCGGTATTAAACACGACCCCTGGTCAATACGCGGTATTAAACACGACCCCTGGTCAATACGCGGTATAAAACATGACCCCTGGTCAATACGCGGTATAAAACACGACCCCTGGTCAATACGCGGTATAAAACGCGACCCCTGGTCAATACCCGGTATAAAACGCGACCCCTGGTCAATACATGGAATAAAACGCGACCCTTGGTCAATACCGGGTATAAAACGCGACCCCTGGTCAATACGCGGTATAAAACACGACCCCTCGTCAATACATGGAATAAAACGCGACCCTTGGTCAATACCCGGTATAAAACACGACCCCTGGTCAATACACGGAATAAAACAAGACCCCTGGTCAATACCGGGAATAAAACACGACCCCTCGTCAATACCCGGTATAAAACACGACCCCTGGTCAATACACGGAATAAAACGCGACCCCTGGTCAATACCGGGTATAAAACGCGACCCCTGGTCAATACCGGGTATAAAACGCGACCCCTGGTCAATACCCGGTATAAAATGCGACCCCTGGTCAATACGCGGTATAAAACGCGACCCCTGGTCAATACGCGGTTATAAAACGCGACCCCTGGTCAATACCCGGAATAAAAACGCGACCCCTGGTCAATACCCGGTATAAAACGCGACCCCTGGTCAATACCCGGTATAAAACGCGACCCCTGGTCAATACGCGGTATAAAACGCGACCCCTGGCCAATACGCGGTATAAAACACGACCCCTGGCCAATACCGGGTATAAAACACGACCCCTGGTCAATACCCGGTATAAAACGCGACCCCTGGTCAATACGCGGTATAAAACACGACCCCTGGTCAATACGCGGTATAAAACACGACCCCTGGTCAATACCCAGCTGCACTCACCTTCAACCGCTTTCTCCGGGTATTCACAAACCAACACGTGACTGGCTGAACTGTCCTGGGGAGCTAGGGTAAGCTTCATAATGTGACCGGTGAAATGCAGAATGGGATCAACTTTATCTCCTAATGTATTGCACAAGTTGACTGGAAGTTTTTACTTACAAACTACAAATATTCACCACTCTCTCCTGTATTTGGGAATCATCGCTCTGCTTCAACTGGGCATTCCACTGATTTCAAAACTTGGTCAACTTCTTCCGTGATCAACAGTGTTGATCGCAGTTTCATCTGATGGAAGTGATCGGGAAGAATCTACACTGTCTGGTTCAGTGAGAAATGTTGTTACCTAAATAAGGGATTTCCACATCGTCTGATTCATTTTCAGAGTCCGCATGGCACGATCGTCCTCTAGAAAGTAGTTTGTCTCAACCTTTTCCAACTGATCTTTGTTGATAGCGCTATTTACTTCAAGGCAGCGATGCAACACTTTTTCAGTTCTTCATGGGATCTTAAAAAAGACAAAGTTGGGATTAGAAAGGATAATCTGCACATACTGAGCGGCTCATGCTATAGACAGAAGTATGCTACATGGCAGACCAATCCAAACTCATCTCTCGCCATGTCAGCCAATCATGGCTAGCGAGAAGGTTCCTGTGTTTTAGGCTCATAATGTAACCCTTGTATTTACAGATGGGGTCCAGTTTGTTATTGAGGCACATGAAAGTGCCTTCTGGAACATATGAATTCTGCCCATTTTGATGAAGAAATCCTTCAAAAACCTGTGAAGTAGAGACGTGTGCCTACAGCTGGCTTCCTGAAACAGGCCACATATAATGTTCAGGTTTTCTACTGACAGGTTTACGCCTATTGCAATGAAACGTTCTGTTCTCTGAGAGACTCTGGGTTGAGGTCAGTGATAAAGTAATCTACAGTACTACAGCCAAGAGATGAGCTATAGGTCTACCTACCATAGGAGTCCCCTCGAAGCCTTCCGTTGACTATGTACAGACCCAGCCTGCGACAGAGCTGCAGGAGTTGTGACCCGTTTTTGTTGGTTATGTTGTCGGTCTAGGGGGCATATGGGATGAGCGTTTCATTCCAGGTAGGTGTTTGTCCCCAAAGAGAGGATGTCGGTTCTGTCCAGTTCTGCATTTAGGTCGCAGACTGGTACATGTCCCTATAGCTTCTCCATCCTGATAGGGAAATCAGTCTTCGCGCTCAGATTCTAGTGGGGGATATAGGAAGCATACAGATTTTCCTTGCTCAGTTCCTTGTTAATGTTCCTGTTTGGATTCATTTAATGGAGTGAGGTAGGTTTGCTCTATACCAAATGAGCACTGAGTCGCTTCCCTGTTTCCACACCTGGTAGTTTGGTGGATGGGACTACCAGCTCTCTGTATCCTAATGGAGTGAGGTAGGTTTGCTCTATACCAAATGAGCACTGAGTCGCCTCCCTGTTTCACACCTGGTAGTTTGGTGGATGGGACTACCAGCTCTCTGTATCCTAATGGAGTGAGGTAGGTTTGCTTCTATACCAAATGAGCACTGAGTCGCTTCCTGTTTCACACCTGGTAGTTTGGTGGATGGGACTACCAGCTCTCTGTATCCTAATGGAGTGAGGTAGGTTTGCTCTATACCAAATGAGCACTGAGTCGCTTCCCTGTTTCACACCTGGTAGTTTGGTGGATGGGACTACCAGCTCTCTGTATCCTAATGGAGTGAGGTAGGTTTGCTCTATACCAAATGAGCACTGAGTCGCTTCCTGTTTCACACCTGGTAGTTTGGTGGATGGGACTACCAGCTCTCTGTATCCTAATGGAGTGAGGTAGGTTTGCTCTATACCAAATGAGCACTGAGTCGCTTCTCTGTTTCACACCTGGTAGTTTGGTGGATGGGACTACCAGCTCTCTGTATCCTAATGGAGTGAGGTAGGTTTGCTCTATACCAAATGAGCACTGAGTCGCTTCCCTGTTTCACACCTGGTAGTTTGGTGGATGGGACTACCAGCTCTCTGTATCCTAATGGAGTGAGGTAGGTTTGCTCTATACCAAATGAGCACTGAGTCGCTTCCCTGTTTCACACCTGGTAGTTTGGTGGATGGGACTACCAGCTCTCTGTATCCTAATGGAGTGAGGTAGGTTTGCTCTATACCAAATGAGCACTGAGTCGCTTCCTGTTTCACACCTGGTAGTTTGGTGGATGGGACTACCAGCTCTCTGTATCCTAATGGAGTGAGGTAGGTTTGCTCTATACCAAATGAGCACTGAGTCGCTTCCCTGTTTCACACCTGGTAGTTTGGTGGATGGGACTACCAGCTCTCTGTATCCTAATGGAGTGAGGTAGGTTTGCTCTATACCAAACTGAGCACTGAGTCGCTTCCTGTTTCACACCTGGTAGTTTGGTGGATGGGACTACCAGCTCTCTGTATCCTAATGGAGTGAGGTAGGTTTGCTCTATACCAAATGAGCACTGAGTCGCTCCCCTGTTTCACACCTGGTAGTTTGGTGGATGGGACTACCAGCTCTCTGTATCCTAATGGAGTGAGGTAGGTTTGCTCTATACCAAATGAGCACTGAGTCGCTTCCTGTTTCACACCTGGTAGTTTGGTGGATGGGACTACCAGCTCTCTGTATCCTAATGGAGTGAGGTAGGTTTGCTCTATACCAAATGAGCACTGAGTCGCCTCCTGTTTCACACCTGGTAGTTTGGTGGATGGGACTACCAGCTCTCTGTATCCTAATGGAGTGAGGTAGGTTTGCTCTATACCAAATGAGCACTGGAGTCGCTCTCTGTTTCACCACCTGGTAGTTTGGTGGATGGACTACCAGCTCTCTTGTATCCTAATGGAGTGAGGTGGGGTCTGCTCTATACCAAATGAGGCACTGAGTCGTCTCCCTGTATCACACCTGTAGTTTGGTGGATGGGACTACCAGCTCTCTGTATACCTAACGGGTGAAGTGGGTCTGTGTCTCTATACCAAATGAGCACTGAGTCGCTTCCTGTTTCACACCTGGTAGTTTGGTGGATGGGACTACCAGCTCTCTGTATCCTAATGGAGTGAGGTAGGTTTGCTCTATACCAAATGAGCACTGAGTCGCTTCCTGTTTCACACCTGAGTAGTTTGGTGGATGGGACTACCAGCTCTCTGTATCCTAATGGAGTAGAGGGTAGGTTTGCTCTATACCAAATGAGCACTGAGTCGTCTCCCTGTTCCACACCTGGTAGTTTGGTGGATGGGACTACCAGCTCTCTGTATCCTAACTGGAGTGAGCAGTAGGTTTGCTCTATACCAAATGAGCACTGAGTCGCTCTCCTGTCTCCACACCTGGTAGTTTGGTGGATGGGACTACCAGCTCTCTGTATCCTAGCTGGAGTGAGGTAGGTCTGTCTCTATACCAAATGAGCACTGAGTCGCTTCCTGTTTCACACCTGGTAGTTTGAGTGGATGGGACTACCAGCTCTCTGTATCCTAATGGAGTGAGGTAGGTCTGCTCTATACCAAATGAGCACTGAGTCGCCTCCTGTTTCACACCTGGTAGTTTGGTGGATGGGACTACCAGCTCTCTGTATCCTAATGGAGTGAGGTAGGTTTGCTCTATACCAAATGAGCACTGAGTCGCTCTCTGTTTCACACCTGGTAGTTTGGTGGATGGGACTACCAGCTCTCTGTATCCTAATGGAGTGAGGTAGGTCTGCTCTATACCAAATGAGCACCTGAGTCGTCTCCCTGTTCCACACCTGGTAGTTTGGTGGATGGGACTACCAGCTCTCTGTATCCTAATGGAGTGAGGTAGGTTTGCTCTATACCAAATGAGCACTGAGTCGTCTCCTGTTATCACCACCTGGTAGTTTGGTGGATGGGACTACCAGCTCTCTGTATCCCAGATGGAGTGAGGTAGGTCTGTCTCTATACCAAATGAGCACTGAGTCGCTTCCCTGTTCCACACCTGGTAGTTTGGTGGATGGGACTACCAGCTTCTGTATCCTAATGGAGTGAGGTAGGTCTGCTCTATACCAAATGAGCACTGAGTCGCTCCCTGTTTCACACCTGGTAGTTTGGTGGATGGGACTACCAGCTCTCTGTATCCTAATGGAGTGAGGTAGGTCTGCTCCTATACCAAATGAGCACTGAGTCGCCTCCTGTTTCACACCTGGTAGTTTGGTGGATGGGACTACCAGCTCTCTGTAACCTAGCAGGGTAACCAGTGGGTCTGTCTCCTCTATACCACCCACCTGGTAGTTTGGTGGATGGGACTACCAGCTCTCTGTAACCTAGAGGGTAACCAGTGGGTCTGTCTCCTCTATACCACCCACCTGGTAGTTTGGTGGATGGGACTACCAGCTCTCTGTAACCTAGCGGGTAACCAGTGGGTCTGTCTCCTCATACCACCCACCTGGTAGTTTGGTGGATGGGACTACCAGCTCTCTGTAACCTAGCGGGTAACCAGTGGGTCTGTCTCCTCTATACCACCCACCTGGTAGTTTGGTGGATGGGACTACCAGCTCTCTGTAACCTAGCGGGTAACCAGTGGGTCTGTCTCCTCTATACCACCCACCTGGTAGTTTGGTGGATGGGACTACCAGCTCTTTGTATCCTAGAGGGTAACCAGTGGGTCTGTCTCCTCTATACCACCCACCTGGTAGTTTGGTGGATGGGACTACCAGCTCTCTGTAACCTAGCGGGTAACCAGTGGGTCTGTCTCCTCTATACCACCCACCTGGTAGTTTGGTGGATGGGACTACCAGCTCTCTGTAACCTAGCGGGTAACCAGTGGGTCTGTCTCCTCTATACTCACCCACCTGGTAGTTCTGGTGGATGGGACTACCAGCTCTCTGTAACCTAGCGGGTAACCAGTGGGTCTGTCTCCTCTATACCACCCACCTGGTAGTTTTGGTGGATGGGACTACCAGCTCTCTGTAACCTAGCGGGTAACCAGTGGGTCTGTCTCCTCTATACCACCCACCTGGTAGTTTGGTGGATGGGACTACCAGCTCTCTGTAACCTCAGCGGTAACCAGTGGGTCTGTCTCCTCTATACCACCCACCTCGGTAGTTTGGTGGATGGGACTACCAGCTCTTTGTATCCTAGAGGGTAACCAGTGGGTCTGTCTCTCTATACCACCCACCTGGTAGTTTGGTGGATGGGACTACCAGCTCTCTTGTAACCTAGCGGGTAACCAGTGGTCTGTCTCCTCTATACCACCCACCTGGTAGTTTGGTGGATGGGACTACCAGCTCTCTGTAACCTAGCGTGGTAACCAGTGGGTCTGTCTCCTCTATACCACCCACCTGGTAGTTTTGGTGGATGGGACTACCAGCTCTCTGTAACCTGAGCGGGTAACCAGTGGGTCTGTCTCCTCATACCACCCACCTGGTAGTTTGGTGGATGGGACTACCAGCTCTCTGTAACCCAGCTGGTAACCAGTGGGTCTGTCTCCTCTATACCACCCACCTGGTAGTTTGGTGGATGGGACTACCAGCTCTCTGTAACCTAGCAGGGTAACCAGTGGGTCTGTCTCCTCTATACCACCCACCTGGTAGCTTTGGTGGATGGGACTACCAGCTCTCTGTAACCTAGAGGGTAACCAGTGGGTCTGTCTCCTCTATACCACCCACCTGGTAGTTTTGGTGGATGGGACTACCAGCTCTCTGTAACCTAGCGGGTAACCAGTGGGTCTGTCTCCTCTATACCACCCACCTGGTAGTTTGGTGGATGGGACTACCAGCTCTCTGTAACCTAGCGGGTAACCAGTGGGTCTGTCTCCTCTATACCACCCACCTGGTAGTTTGGTGGATGGGACTACCAGCTCTCTGTAACCTGGCGGGTAACCAGTGGGTCTGTCTCCTCTATACCACCCACCTGGTAGTTTGGTGGATGGGACTACCAGCTCTCTGTAACCTAGCGGGTAACCAGTGGGTCTGTCTCCTCTATACCACCCACCTGGTAGTTTGGTGGATGGGACTACCAGCTCTCTGTAACCTAGCGGGTAACCAGTGGGTCTGTCTCCTCTATACCACCCACCTGGTAGTTTGGTGGATGGGACTACCAGCTCTCTGTATCCTAGAGGGTAACCAGGTGGGTCTGTCTCCTCTATACCACCCACCTGGTAGTTTGGTGGATGGGACTACCAGCTCTCTGTAACCTAGCGGGTAACCAGTGGGTCTGTCTCTCTATACCACCCACCTGGTAGTTTGGTGGATGGGACTACTCAGCTCTCTGTAACCTAGCGGGTAACCAGTGGGTCTGTCTCCTCTATACCACCCACCTGGTAGTTTGGTGGATGGGACTACCAGCTCTCTGTAACCTAGCGGGTAACCAGTGGGTCTGTCTCCTCTATACCACCCACCTGGTAGTTTGGTGGATGGGACTACCAGCTCTCTGTAACCTAGCGGGTAACCAGTGGGTCTGTCTCCTCTATACCACCCACCTGGTGGTTTGGTGGATGGGACTACCAGCTCTCTGTAACCTAGCGGGTCAACCAGTGGGTCTGTCTCCTCTATACCACCCACCTGGTAGTTTGGTGGATGGGACTACCAGCTCTCTGTATCCTAGAGGGTAACCAGTGGGTCTGTCTCCTCTATACCACCCACCTGGTAGTTTGGTGGATGGGACTACCAGCTCTCTGTAACCTAGCGGGTAACCAGTGGGTCTGTCTCCTCTATACCACCCACCTGGTAGTTGGTGGATGGGACTACCAGCTCTTTGTATCCTAGAGGGTAACCAGTGGGTCTGTCTCCTCTATACCACCCACCTGGTAGTTTGGTGGATGGGACTACCAGCTCTCTGTAACCTAGCGGGTAACCAGTGGGTCTGTCTCTCTATACCACTCCACCCTGGTAGTTTGGTGGATGGGACTACCAGCTCTCTGTAACCTAGCGGTGACCAGTGGGTCTGTCTCCTCTATACCACCCACCTGGGTAGTTTGGTGGATGGGACTACCAGACTCTCTGTAACCTAGCGGGTAACCAGTGGGTCTGTCTCCTCTATACCACCCACCTGGTGGTTTGGTGGATGGGACTACCAGCTCTCTGTAACCTAGCGGGTAACCAGTGGGTCTGTCTCCTCTACATCCACCCACCTGGGTAGTTTGGTGGATGGGACTACCAGCTCTCTGTAACCTAGCGGGTAACCAGTGGGTCTGTCTCCTCTATACCACCCACCTGGTAGGTTTGGTGGATGGGACTACCAGCTCTCTGTAACCTAGCGGGTAACCAGTGGGTCTGTCTCCTCTATACCACCCACCTGGTAGTTTGGTGGATGGGACTACCAGCTCTCTGTAACCTAGCGGGTAACCAGTGGGTCTGTCTCTCTATACCACCCACCTGGTAGTTTGGTGGATGGGACTACCAGCTCTCTGTAACCTAGCGGGTAACCAGTGGGTCTGTCTCCTCTATACCACCCACCTGGTAGTTTGGGTGGATGGGACTACCAGCTCTCTGTAACCTAGCGGGTAACCAGTGGGTCTGTCTCCTCTATACCACCCACCTGGTAGTTTGGTGGATGGGACTACCAGCTCTCTGTAACCTAGCGGGTAACCAGTGGGTCTGTCTCCTCTATACCACCCACCTGGTAGTTTGGTGGATGGGACTACCAGCTCTCTGTAACCTAGCGGGTAACCAGTGGGTCTGTCTCCTCTATACCACCCACCTGGTAGTTTGGTGGATGGGACTACCAGCTCTCTGTAACCTAGCGGGTAACCAGTGGGTCTGTCTCCTCTATACCACCCACCTGGTAGTTTGGTGGATGGGACTACCAGCTCTCTGTAACCTAGCGGGTAACCAGTGGGTCTGTCTCCTCTATACCACCCACCTGGTAGTTTGGTGGATGGGACTACCAGCTCTTTGTATCCTAGAGGGTAACCAGTGGGTCTGTCTCCTCTATACCACCCACCTGGTAGTTTGGTGGATGGGACTACCAGCTCTCTGTAACCTAGCGGGTAACCAGTGGGTCTGTCTCCTCTATACCATGTTTGTTGTAGGAAGTTGTCATGACGTTGGCCTGGGGGATAGGTTTATGACAGTCATAAATACCTCTTTCCCCCCTTTTTCCTTCTCTAACCTACTGAGGTTACATTAAAAAACCCTTGGTTAACATAGAGATTCTGGGAACATCAGAAGGTGGGGGGAAATGAACTATATTCTGGTAATCCGACCAATTGAACATATGCGGTGGTACTTAATGAATATGATGTCAGTTCAGTTGTCATCTGAAACATTCTCATCAATGATAAGATGACAAACTCTACAGTGGAAAGTCTACACATCAGATTTATCGGATTCACATGGAATTGTTGTTCAATTTAAATGTTTGAATATGAAATTATTTGTGATTGTATGAAATGTGAATTAAGCTTCTAAAATTTTGAGATGTTGGTTTTCATAAGTTAGGGCTGCTCACGGGTGGCCCGCCAACATGAAGAAACAGAGGTTGTAAACTATGACACACCCCTTTTCTCCCTTCCTATAGAAATCCTTGCATCTATCAACATGACAACTTCCTGTTCAGAATGGTTCAGATAAAACTACAGAATCAGCTAACATCAGCATGAGCTTTTACTCTTATTCACGACAGAAGTGATACCTCCTAGCCGTTGAGTTAGCGACCGCAGCTGCAAACACAGGTTAGGAAGGAACAGACAAGAGTATCCCATTCACTACTACACAACGACATTACTGTTGTAACTTATTCAAGTGACCACCAAAGACATTCTTCAAAGGACAGAGGATTTCGGTTTGGCAGCCGTGCCCGACTCTCTAGTTAATTACATTTACATGATTAGCTCAATCAGGTGATATTAATTGCGGGAGAAATTATTTTTATAGAATAGCATGTCAATTAATCCGGCATAGCCAAAGACACGACAATGTCAATGCCTGTATTTCCAATTTCTTTGAAGTCTGGGCTCCTGCTCTTTAGGTCTCAGACAGATGACCTCAGACCTTGTATATTCCAGGATGAGATTGGAAAACAAATATTTTACATAGTTTCCAGTGTTGTTTGCGTGGTTTAGGAGCATACCATTAGGTTAGAGCAGAGCATGCTGAGCATCTGGGTGTCAGCTGGTTGGTTTGGGAGGGTGTCAGCCCTCCTGGTTGGTTTGGGAGGGCGTCAGCCCTCCTGGTTGGTTTGGGAAGGCGTTAACTCACTCTGGCTCTCTGTGGCTCTCTTTCACTGTTTCTACAGACTAAATAGACGGTGCTACGAGCCTCCGTGGTGTTTGTTTAGTCTGTCTGGGGAGGGGTAAAGGACTGGTGATACTAGACAGTGCTCCTACCCTCCGTGGTGTTTGTTTAGTCTGACTGGGGAGGGGTAAAGGACTGGTGATACTAGACGGTGCTCCTACCCTCCGTGGTGTTTTAGTCTGACTGGGGAGGGTAAAGGACTGGTGAAACTAGACAGTGCTCCTACCCTCCGTGGTGTTTTAGTCTGACTGGGGAGGGGTAAAGAACTAGTGATACTTTTAGCAGCTATCCAATTATACTGAACCTCACCTTTGACCAGAGAGCATAACATGTAGCTAGAACAATGGACCTTTATTGGCAACCTTCAGATTCTGTTGTCCTCATGAATATGGTAATTATTATAATATCAATATTTGAATAGTATTTACCTCCAGGTGGATCTCTACATCCATTAAGTTAGCCCTACAGTGGTCCCCTCAATAATT
>NW_027011213.1:0-12369 GCF_036934945.1 Oncorhynchus masou masou | reverse complement strand
AACTACTGCCAAGCTGTGTCTAATGCCAACTACTGCCAAGCTGTTTCTAACTGAACTACTATTCTGCCAAACAAGCTAGTTTAACGCAATGCCAACTATTCTACTGCCAAGCTGCCCAATGCCAACTACTGCCAGCTGTTTCTACTTGAACATACTATTCTACTGCCAAAGTTGTGTCTAATGCCAACTACCGCCAAGCCGTCCTAATGCACCAACTACTGCCAAGCTGTTTCTAATGCCAACTACTGCCAAGCTGTGTCTAATGCCAACTACTTTGCTAAGCTGTGTCTAATGCCAATTCTACTGCCGTTGTGTCTAATGCTAACTACTGCCAAGCTGTGTCTAATGACAACGCTAATGCTGCTGTGTCTAATGCTAACTTATTCTGCAAGCTGTGTCCTAATGCCAACTACTGGCTATGTTCACGCCAACTACTGCCAAGCTGTGTCTAATGCTAACTACTGCCAAGCTGTGTTTAATGCCAACTACTGCCAAGCTGTCGAACTACTGCAAGTTTTCGTGTCTAATGCCAAGCTGTGTCTAATGCCAACTACTGCCAAGCTGTGTCTAATGCCAACTACTGCCAAGCTGTGTCTAATGCTAACTACTAATGCTAACTGCAACAGCTCTAATGCCAACTACTGTGTCTAATAGCCAACTACTGCCAAGCTGTTTCTAATAACTACTATTCTACTGCCAAGCTGTGTCTAATGCCAACTACTGCCA
The DNA here is from genome assembly GCF_036934945.1 of Oncorhynchus masou masou. Taxonomy (NCBI): domain Eukaryota; kingdom Metazoa; phylum Chordata; class Actinopteri; order Salmoniformes; family Salmonidae; genus Oncorhynchus; species Oncorhynchus masou. Next base: position 11,643 of record NW_027011213.1, on the reverse strand, counting down.
AGCTGTCTAATGCTAACTACTGCCAAGCTGTCGAATGCCAACTACTGCCAAGCTGTGTGGAATGCCAACTACCGCCAAGCTGTGTCTAATGCCAACTACTGCCAAGCTGTGTCTAATGCTAACTACTGCCAAGCTCTGTTCACTTGCCAACTACTGTGTCCAACTACTGCTGTGTCAATGCAACTACTGCCAAGCTGTGTCGAATACCAACTACTGCCAAGCTGTTTCTAACGCCAACTATTCTACTGCCAAGCTGTGTCTAATGCCAACCACATGACTGTGTCTAATGCTAACTACTGCCAAGCCAGGCTAATGACAACTACTGCTAAGCTATTTCTAACGCTAACTACTATTCTACCACGCTAAGCTGTGTCTATGCAACTACTGCCAAGCTGTGTCTAATGCCAACTACTGCCAAGCTGTGTCTAATGCTAACTACTGCTAAGCTGTGTCTAATGCCAACTACTGCCAAGCTGTGTCTAATGCTAACTACTGCCAAGCTGTGTCTAATGCTAACTACTGCCAAGCTGTGTCTAATGCTAACTACTGCCAAGCTGTGTCTAATGCCAACTACTGCCAAGCTGTGTCTAATGCTAACTACTGCCGAGCTGTGTCTAATGCTAACTACTGCTGAGCTGTGTCTTATGCCAACTACTGCCAAGTTATTTCTAATGATAACTACTAGCCTGCTGCCAAGGTATTTCTAATGTGAATTATTGAGGGACCACTGTAGAGCTAACTTAATATGAATCTGTAGAGATCCACCTGGAGGTAAATACTATTCAAATATTGATATTATAATAATTACCATATTCATGAGGACAACAGAATCTGAAGGTTGCCAATAAAGGTCCATTGTTCTAGCTACATGTTATGCTCTCTGGTCAAAGGTGAGGTTCAGTATAATTGGATAGCTGCTAAAAGTATTACTAGTTCTTTACCCCTCCCCAGTCAGACTAAAACACCACGGATGGTAGGAGCACTGTCTAGGATCACCAGTCCTTTACCCCTCCCCAGACAGACTAAACAAACACCACGGATGGTAGGAGCACCGTCTAGGATCACCAGTCCTTTACCCCTCCCCAGTCAGACTAAACAAACACCACGGAGGGTAGGAGCACCGTCTAGGATCACCAGTCCTTTACCCTCCCCAGTCAGACTAAAACACCACGGAGGGTAGGAGCACCGTCTAGGATCACCAGTCCTTTACCCTCCCCAGACAGACACCAGAGGCTAGGAGCACCGTCTAGGATCACCAGTCCTTTACCCCTCCCCAGTCAGACTAAAACACCACGGAGGGTAGGAGCACCGTCTAGTATCACCAGTCCTTTACCCCTCCCCAGACAGACTAAACAAACACCACGGAGGGTAGGAGCACCGTCTAGGATCACCAGTCCTTTACCCCTCCCCAGTCAGACTAAACAAACACCACAGAGGGTAGGAGCACTGTCTAGTATCACCAGTCCTTTACCCCTCCCCAGACAGACTAAACAAACACCACGGAGGGTAGAAGCACCGTCTAGGATCACCAGTCCTTTACCCCTCCCCAGTCAGACTAAAACACCACGGAGGGTAGGAGCACTGTCTAGTATCACCAGTCCTTTACCCTCCCCAGTCAGACTAAAACACCACGGAGGGTAGGAGCACCGTCTAGTATCACCAGTCCTTTACCCCTCCCCAGTCAGACTAAAACACCACGGAGGGTAGAGCAATCTGAAGTATCACCAGTCCTTTACCCCTCCCCAGACAGACTAAACAAACACCACGGAGGCTCGTAGCACCGTCTATTTAGTCTGTAGAAACAGTGAAAGAGAGCCACAGAGAGCCAGAGTGAGTTAACGCCTTCCCAAACCAACCAGGAGGGCTGACGCCCTCCCAAACCAACCAGGAGGGCTGACACCCTCCCAAACCAACCAGCTGACACCCAGATGCTCAGCATGCTCTGCTCTAACCTAATGGTATGCTCCTAAACCACGCAAACAACACTGGAAACTATGTAAAATATTTGTTTTCCAATCTCATCCTGGAATATACAAGGTCTGAGGTCATCTGTCTGAGACCTAAAGAGCAGGAGCCCAGACTTCAAAGAAATTGGAAATACAGGCATTGACATTGTCGTGTCTTTGGCTATGCCGGATTAATTGACATGCTATTCTATAAAATAATTTCTCCGCAATTAATATCACCTGATTGAGCTAATCATGTAAATGTAATTAACTAGAGAGTCGGGCACGGTTGCCAAACCGAGTCCTCTGTCCTTTGAAGAATGTCTTTGGTGGTCACTTGAATAAGTTGTAGTAATGTCGTTGTGTGGTAGATGGGATACTCTTGTCTGTTCCTTCCTAACCTGTGTTTGCAGCTGCGGTCGCTAACTCAACGGCTAGGAGGTATCACTTCTGTTGTGAATAAGAGTAAAAGCTCATGCTGATGTTGGCTTCGTTCTGTAGTTTTATCTGAACCATTCTGAACAGGAAGTTATGTTGTCGTCAAGGATTTCTATAGGAAGGGAGAAAAGGGGTGTGTGTCATAGTTTACAACCTCTGTTTCTTCATGTTGGCGGGCCACCCATGAGCAGCCCTAACTTATGAAAACCCACATCTCACATTTTAGAAGCTAAATTCACATTTCATCCAATCACAAAAAATTTCATATTCAAACATTTAAATTGAACAACAATTCTATGTGAATCCGGTAACTCTGATGTGTAGCCTTTCCACTGTAGAGTTTATGTCATCCTATCATTGATGAGAATGTCTCAGATGACAACCAAACTGACATCATATTCATTAAGTACCACCGCATATATTCAATTGTTCGGATTACCAGAATATAGTTAATTTCCCCCCGCATACTGATCTTCGCAGAATCTCTATGTTAAACAAGGTTATTTTAATGTAACCTCAGTAGGTTAGAGAAGGAAAAAGGGGGGAAAGAGGTATTTATGACTGTCATAAACCTATCCCCCAGGCCAACGTCATGACAACTTCCTACAACAAACATGGTATAGAGGAGACAGACCCACTGGTTACCCGCTAGGTTACAGAGAGCTGGTAGTCCCATCCACCAAACTACCAGGTGGGTGGTATAGAGGAGACAGACCCACTGGTTACCCTCTAGGATACAAAGAGCTGGTAGTCCCATCCACCAAACTACCAGGTGGGTGGTATAGAGGAGACAGACCCACTGGTTACCCTCTAGGATACAAAGAGCTGGTAGTCCCATCCACCAAACTACCAGGTGTGAAACAGGGAAGCGACTCAGTGCTCATTTGGTATAGAGCAAACCTACCTCACTCCATTAGGTTACAGAGAGCTGGTAGTCCCATCCACCAAACTACCAGGTGTGAAACAGGGAAGCGACTCAGTGCTCATTTGGTATAGAGCAAACCAACCTCACTCCATTAAATGAATCCAAACAGGAACATTAATAAGGAACTGAGCTCAGAGGAAAATGTCCTGTATGCTTCCTATATCCCCCACTAGAATCCCCAGGCTTTAATGAAGACTGATTTCCCCCTCCAGGATGGAGAAGCTATGATTTCCAGGCCCAGGGACATGTACCAGTCTGCGACCTAAATGCCAGAACTGGACAAGAACCTGACATCCTCAGCACACAGGGGGACAAACACCTACCTGGAGATGACAGCTTTCCCTCCCACATATGCCCCCCTAGGCACAACTATGACAACATAACCAACAAAAACGGGTCACAACTCCTGCAGCTCTGTCGCAGGCTGGGTCTGTACATAGTCAATGGTAGGCTTCGAGGGGACTCCTATGGTAGGTAGACCTATAGCTCATCTCTTGGCTGTAGTACTGTAGACTACTTTATCACTGAACTCAACCCAGAGTCTCTCAGAGCGTTCAGTCAGCCCACTAACACCTCTATCAGATCACAGCAAAATCACATCTACTTGAAAAGAGCAATACTGAATCATGAGGCGCCAAAGAACAAAACGTTTCATTGCAATAGGCGTAAACCTGTCAGTAGAAAACCTGAACAGTATATGTGGCCCGTTTCAGGAAGCCAGCTGTATGCACACGTCTCTACTTCACAGGTTTTTGAAGGATTTCGTATAATAATATAATATAATATAGTATATATAATAACAAACTGGACCCCATCTGTAAATACAAGGGTTACATTATGAGCCTAGTTGGTTTAGCCATGGAAAAACACAGGAACCTTCTCGCTAGCCATGATTGGCTGACATGGCGAGAGATGAGTTTGGATTGGTCTGCCATGTAGCGTACTTCTGTCTATAGCATGAGCCGCTCAGTATGTGTAGATTATCCTTTCTAATCCCAACTTTGTCTTTTTTAAGATCCCACGAAGAACTGAAAAAGTGTTGCATCGCTGCCTTGAAGTAAATAGCGCTATCAACAAAGATCAGTTGGAAAAGGTTGAGACAAACTACTTTCTCGAGGACGATCGTGCCATGCGGACTCTGAAAATGAATCAGACGATGTGGAAATCCCTTATTTAGGTAACAACATTTCTCACTGAACCAGACAGTGTAGATTCTTCCCAATCACTTCCATCAGATGAAACGGCGATCAACACTGTTGATCACGGAAGAAGTTGACCAAGTTTTGAAATCAGTGGAATGCCCAGTTGAAGCAGAGCGATGATTCCCAAATACAGGAGAGAGTGGTGAATATTTGTAGTTTGTAAGTAAAAACTTCCAGTCAACTTGTGCAATACATTAGGAGATAAAGTTGATCCCATTCTGCATTTCACCGGTCACATTATGAAGCTTACCCTAGCTCCCCAGGACAGTTCAGCCAGTCACGTGTTGGTTTGTGAATACCCGGAGAAAGCGGTTGAAGGTGAGTGCAGCTGGGTATTGACCAGGGGTCGCGTTTTATACCCGGTATTGACCAGGGGTCGTGTTTTATACCGCGTATTGACCAGGGGTCGCGTTTTATACCGCGTATTGACCAGGGGTCGTGTTTTATACCGGGTATTGACCAGGGGTCGTGTTTTATTCCGTGTATTGACCAGGGGTCGTGTTTTATTCCGTGTATTGACCAGGGCTCGTGTTTTATACCGCGTATTGACCAGGGGTCGTGTTTTATACCGGGTATTGACCAGGGGTCGTGTTTTATTCCGTGTATTGACCAGGGGTCGCGTTTTATACCCGGTATTGACCAGGGGTCGTGTTTTATACCGCGTATTGACCAGGGGTCGCGTTTTATACCGCGTATTGACCAGGGTCGTGTTTTATACCGGGTATTGACCAGGGGTCGTGTTTTATTCCGTGTATTGACCAGGGGTCGTGTTTTATTCCGTGTATTGACCAGGGCTCGTGTTTTATACCGCGTATTGACCAGGGGTCGTGTTTTATACCGGGTATTGACCAGGGGTCGTGTTTTATTCCGTGTATTGACCAGGGGTCGCGTTTTATACCGGGTATTGACCAGGGGTCGCGTTTTATACCGTGTATTGACCAGGGGTCGCGTTTTATACCGTGTATTGACCAGGGGTCGTGTTTTATTCCGTGTATTGACCAGGGGTCGCGTTTTATACCCGGTATTGACCAGGGGTCGCGTTTTATACCCGGTATTGACAGGGGTCGTGTTTTATACCCGGTATTGACAGGGGTCGTGTTTTATTCCGTGTATTGACCAGGGGTCGTGTTTTATTCCGTGTATTGACCAGGGGTCGTGTTTTATACCGGGTATTGACCAGGGGTCACGTTTTATACCGCGTATTGACCTGGGGTCGCATTTTATACCGGGTATTGACCAGGGGTCGCGTTTTATACCGGGTATTGACCAGGGGTCACGTTTTATACCGCGTATTGACCTGGGGTCGCATTTTATACCGGGTATTGACCAGGGGTCGCGTTTTATACCCGGTATTGACCAGGGGTCGCGTTTTATACCCGGTATTGACCAGGGGTCGCGTTTTATTCCGTGTATTGACCAGGGGTCGTGTTTTATACCGGGTATTGACGAGGGGTCGTGTTTTATACCCGGTATTGACCAGGGGTCTTGTTTTATTCCGTGTATTGACCAGGGGTCGTGTTTTATACCGGGTATTGACGAGGGGTCGTGTTTTATACCGCGTATTGACCAGGGGTCGCGTTTTATACCCGGTATTGACCAAGGGTCGCGTTTTATTCCATGTATTGACCAGGGGTCGCGTTTTATACCGGGTATTGACCAGGGGTCGCGTTTTATACCGCGTATTGACCAGGGGTTGTGTTTTATACCGCGTATTGACCAGGGGGTCGCGTTTTATTCCATGTATTGACCAGGGGTCGTGTTTTATACAGCGTATTGACCAGGGGTTGCGTTTTATACCCGGTATTGACCAAGGGTCGCGTTTTATTCCGTGTATTGACAGGGGTCGTGTTTTTTTATTCCGTGTATTGACCAGGGTCGTGTTTTATACAGCGTATTGACCAGGGGTCGTGTTTTTTTATTCCGTGTATTGACCAGGGGTCGCGTTTTAAATTGAAAGTCAATAGTTTGTGTCGGGGGTCTAGTCAAGGGTCAGTCTGTTATATCTGGAGTATTTCTCCTCGTCTTATCCGGTGTCCCGTGTGAATTAAAGTATGCTCGCTCTAATTCTCTAGTCCACCTGGTCGTGCTGCTGCTCCAGTTTCAACTGTTCTGCCTGCAGCTATGGAACCATGACCTGTTCACCGGACGTGCTACCTGTCCCAGACCTGCTGTTTTTAACTCTCTAGAGACAGCAGGAGCGGTAGAGACACTCTGAATGATCGGCTATGAAAAGCCAACTGACATTTACTCCTGAGGTGCTCACTTGCTGCACCCTCAACAACCACTGTGATTTTTATTATATGACCCTGCTGGTCATTTATGAACATTTGAACATCTTGGCCATGTTCTGTTATAATCTCCACCCGGCACAGCCAGAAGAGGACTGGCAATCCTTCATAGCCTGGTTCCTCTCTAGGTTTCTTCCTAGGTTTTGGCCTTTCTAGGGAGTTTTTCCTAGCCACCGTGCTTCTACACCTGCATTGCTTGCTGTTTGGGGTTTTAGGCTGGGTTTCTGTACAACACTTTGAGATATCAGCTGATGTAAGAAGGGCTTTATAAATACAATTGATTGATTGATGTACGTGCAACTACAGTTTTCCGTCACAGAAAACACATGTTTCATTTCTTTTTTTTTGGAGTGTAAAGTGTTGGTCCCATGTTTCATGAGCTGAAATAAAAGATCTCAGAAATGTTACATAACGCTCAAAGGGCTTATTTCTCTTAAATTCTGTGCACAAATTGTTTTACATCCCCATTAATGAGCATGTCTTTGCCAAGACAATCCATGCATCTGACAGGTGTGGCATATCAAGAAGCTGATCAATCAGCATGATCATTACACAGGGGGACAATAAAATAAAATCTGCAGTTGTGTCACAAAAACCCACAGAACCCTCTCAAGTTGAGGGAGCGTGTAATTGGCATGAATGTCCACCAGAGCTGTTGCCAGAGAATTGAATGTTAATTTCTCTAGCACAAGCCGCCTCCGTCGTTGTAGAGAATATGCCAGTTGATATTTTTCTTCAGTGTACTATGGGGTGGTCAGGTAGAGTCATTACTCATTTGGTCTGCAGAGACAAAGAGACTGTTCTAGCATCTTCAAAGTGCACCGAGGCACAAATCATTTTTCATTATCCATTTTTTGGGGCAGCGGCAGCAATCGTTTTGCCGTGGCTCAGCACCACAGCGGAAACACTGATCCCCCCCGTCCCCTCCACTATTTTCACACATTCTTGTAGAATGAGAATGGTCCCTGTAACTCCCCCTCCTACCCTAGTCAGTCGTTCGTCTCCTACCTAGCTAGTCATCCCTACCCTAGCTAGTCATCTGTCATCCCTCCTCCTACCCTAGCTAGTCATCCCTACCCTAGCTAGTCATCCCTTCCTCCTACCCTAACTAGTCATCCGTCATCCCTACCCTAGCTAGTCATCCGTCATCCCGACCCTAGCTAGTCATCCGTCATCCCGACCCTAGCTAGTCATCCGTCATCCCGACCCTAGCTAGTCATCCGTCCTCCTACCCGAGCTAGTCGTCCGTCATCTCTCCTCCTACCCTAGCTAGTCGTCAGTCATCTCTCCTCCTACCCTAGCTAGTCGTCAGTCATCTCTCCTCCTACCCTAGCTAGTCGTCAGTCATCCCTCCTCCTACCCTAGCTAGTCATCCCTACCCTAGCTAGTCATCCGTCATCCCTACCCTAGCTAGTCATCCGTCATCCCTACCCTAGCTAGTCATCCGTCATCCCTACCCTAGCTAGTCATCCGTCATCCCACCCTAGCTAGTCATCCGTCATCCCTACCCTAGCTAGTCATCCGTCATCCCGACCCTAGCAGTCAGCCGTCCCCACCCTGGCCGGCCGTCCCCACCCCGGCCAGCGGTCGGCCGTCCCCACCCCGGCCAGCGGTCGGCCGTCCCCACCCCGGCCAGCGGTCGGCCGTCCCCACCCCGGCCAGCGGTCGGCCGTCCCCACCCCGGCCAGCGGTCGGCCGTCCCCACCCCGGCCAGCGGTCGGCCGTCCCCACCCTGGCCGGCCGTCCCCACCCTGGCCGGCAGTCAGCACCCTGGCCAGCAGTCAGCCGTCCCCACACTGGCCAGCAGTCAGCCGTCCCCACCCTGGCCGGCCGTCCCCACCCTGGCCGGCCGTCCCCACCCTGGCCGGCCGTCCCCACCCTGGCCGGCCGTCCCCACCCTGGCCGGTCGTCCACTTCCTCTACTTACTCTCTTATAGACGCTCTTAGAGACTTACCCAGATTCGAACATGGGATTCGAACATGGGTGTGAATACTTTAATTGAGATATTTATGTATTATTTCATATTCAATACATTTGCAACTATTTCTAAAAACATGTTTTCACTGTCATTGTGTGTAGACAGGTAAACACTTCATTTTAAATCCATTTTGAATTCAGGCTGTAACAACAAAATGTGGAATCAGTCAAGGGGTATGAATACTTTATGACAGCACTGGACACACAGACACAGGAATAAGTTGAGGGGTGTGAACACCTTCTGAAGACTATCTGGCTGTGACCTCCCTCTCTCTTCTGAAGGCTCTGTACCAGTCGAGGGGTATGAACACCTTCTGAAGACTATCTGGCTGTGACCTCCCTCTCTCTTCTGAAGGCTCTGTACCAGTCGAGGGGTATGAACACCTTCTGAAGACTATCTGGCTGTGACCTCCCTCTCTCTTCTGAAGGCTCTGTACCAGTCGAGGGGTATGAACACCTTCTGAAGACTATCTGGCTGTGACCTCCCTCTCTCTTCTGAAGGCTCTGTACCAGTCGAGGGGTATGAACACCTTCTGAAGGCTCTGTACCAGTCGAGGGGTATGAACACCTTCTGAAGACTATCTGGCTGTGACCTCCCTCTCTCTTCTGAAGGCTCTGTACCAGTCGAGGGGTATGAACACCTTCTGAAGACTATCTGGCTGTGACCTCCCTCTCTCTTCTGAAGGCTCTGTACCAGTCGAGGGGTATGAACACCTTCTGAAGACTATCTGGCTGTGACCTCCTCTCTCTTCTGAAGGCTCTGTACCAGTCGAGGGGTATGAACACCTTCTGAAGACTATCTGGCTGTGACCTCCCTCTCTCTTCTGAAGGCTCTGTACCAGTCGAGGGGTATGAACACCTTCTGAAGACTATCTGGCTGTGACTTCCCTCTCTCTTCTGAAGGCTCTGTACCAGTCGAGGGGTATGAACACCTTCTGAAGACTATCTGGCTGTGACCTCCCTCTCTCTTCTGAAGACTCTGTACCAGTCGAGGGGTGTGAACACCTTCTGAAGGCTCTGTACCAGTCGAGGGGTGTGAACACCTTCTGAAGGCTCTGTACCAGTCGAGGGGTGTGAACACCTTCTGAAGGCTCTGTACCAGTCGAGGGGTGTGAACACCTTCTGAAGGCTCTGTACCAGTCGAGGGGTATGAACACCTTCTGAAGACTATCTGGCTGTGACCTCCCTCTCTCTTCTGAAGGCTCTGTACCAGTCGAGGGGAAGACTATGAACACCTCTCTGAAGACTATCTGGCTGCTGACCTCCCTCTTCTGAAGGCTCTGTACCAGTCGAGGGGTATGAACACCTTCTGAAGACTATCTGGCTGTGACCTCCTCTCTCTTTCTGAAGGCTCTGTACCAGTCGAGGGGTATGAACACCTTCTGAAGACTATCTGGCTGTGACCTCCTCTCTCTTCTGAAGGCTCTGTACCAGTCGAGGGGTATGAACACCTTCTGAAGACTATCTGGCTGTGACCTCCTCTCTCTTCTGAAGGCTCTGTACCAGTCGAGGGGTATGAACACCTTCTGAAGACTATCTGGCTGTGACCTCCCTCTCTCTTCTGAAGGCTCTGTACCAGTCGAGGGGGGTATGAACACCTTCTGAAGACTATCTGGCTGTGACCTCCCTCTCTCTTCTGAAGGCTCTGTACCAGTCGAGGGGTATGAACACCTTCTGAAGACTATCTGGCTGTGACCTCCCTCTCTCTTCTGAAGGCTCTGTACCAGTCGAGGGGTGTGAACACCTTCTGAAGACTATCTGGCTGTGACCTCCCTCTCTCTTTCTGAAGGCTCTGTACCAGTCGAGGTATGAACACCTTCTGAAGACTATCTGGCTGTGACCTCCCTCTCTCTTCTGAAGGCTCTGTACCAGTCGAGGGGTATGAACACCTTCTGAAGACTATCTGGCTGTGACCTCCCTCTCTCTTCTGAAGGCTCTGTACCAGTCGAGGGGCATGAACACCTTCTGAAGACTATCTGGCTGTGACCTCCCTCTCTCTCTGAAGGCTCTGTACCAGTCGAGGGTATGAACACCTTCTGAAGACTATCTGGCTGTGACCTCCCTCTCTCTTCTGAAGGCTCTGTACCAGTCGAGGGGTATGAACACCTTCTGAAGACTATCTGGCTGTGACCTCCTCTTCTGAAGGCTCTGTACCAGTCGAGGGGTACCAGGAACACCTTCTGAAGACTATCTGGCTGTGACCTCCCTCTCTTCTGAAGGCTCTGTACCAGTAGAGGGGTATGAACACCTTCTGAAGACTATCTGACTGTGACCTCCCTCTCTTCTGAAGGCTCTGTACCAGTCGAGGTATGAACACCTTCTGAAGACTATCTGGCTGTGACCTCCCTCTCTCTTCTGAAGGCTCTGTACCAGTCGAGGGGTATGAACACCTTCTGAAGACTATCTGGCTGTGACCTCCCTCTCTTTCTGAAGGCTCTGTACCAGTCGAGGGGTATGAACACCTTCTGAAGACTATCTGGTTGTGACCTCCCTCTCTCTTCTGAAGGCTCTGTACCAGTCGAGGGGTATGAACACCTTCTGAAGACTATCTGGCTGTGACTTCCCTCTCTCTCTGAAGGCTCTGTACCAGTCGAGGGGTATGAACACCTTCTGAAGACTATCTGGCTGTGACCTCCCTCTCTCTTCTGAAGACTCTGTACCAGTCGAGGGGTGTGAACACCTTCTGAAGGCTCTGTACCAGTCGAGGGGTGTGAACACCTTCTGAAGGCTCTGTACCAGTCGAGGGGTGTGAACACCTTCTGAAGGCTCTGTACCAGTCGAGGGGTGTGAACACCTTCTGAAGGCTCTGTACCAGTCGAGGGGTATGAACACCTTCTGAAGACTATCTGGCTGTGACCTCCTCTCT
>NW_027011212.1:0-25530 GCF_036934945.1 Oncorhynchus masou masou | reverse complement strand
TGGTTTGAGATGGTGTGTTGGCTCTGAGGCATTATGTAGACAGGGGAAGGTAGAAGGATGGTTTGAGATGGTGTGTTGGCCTCTGAGGCATTATGTAGACAGGGGAAGGTAGAAGGATGGTTTGAGATGGTGTGTTGGCTCTGAGGCATTATGTAGACAGGGGAAGGTAGAAGGATGGTTTGAGATGGTGTGTTGGCTCTGAGGCATTATGCTTAGGCCGGGGGAAGGTAGAAGAAGAAGGATGGTTTGAGATGGTGTGTTGGCCTTGAGGCATTATGTAGTCAGGGAAGGTAGAGAGAAGGATGGTTTGAGATGGTGTGTTGGCTCTGAGGCATTATGTAGTCAGGGGGAAGGTAGAGAGAAGGATGGTTTGAGATGGTGTGTTGGCTCTGAGGCATTATGTAGACAGGAAGGTAGAGAGAGAAGGATGGTTTGAGATGGTCTGGTGTTGGCCTCTGAGGCATTGTGTGGTCAGGAGGAAGGTAGAGAGAAGGATGGTTTGAGATGGTGTGTTGGCCTTGAGGCATTATGTAGACAGGGGAAGGTAGAGAGAAGGATGGTTTGAGATGGTGTGTTGGCTCTGAGGCATTATGTAGTCATTGGAAGGTAGAGAGAAGGATGGTTTGAGATGGTGTGTTTGGCCTTGGACATTATGTAGACAGGGGAAGGTAGAGAGAAGGATGGTTTGAGATGGTGTGTTGGCTCTGAGGCATTATGTAGTCAGGGAAGGTAGAGAGAAGGATGGTTTGAGATGGTGTGTTGGCTCTGAGGCATTATGTAGTCAGGGAAGTGAGAAGGATGGTTTGAGATGGTGTGTTGGCTCTGAGGCATTATGTAGACAGGGGAAGGTAGAAGGATGGTTTGAGATGGTATGTTGGCTCTGAGGCATTATGTAGTCAGGGAAGGTAGAGAGAAGGATGGTTTGAGATGGTGTGTTGGCTCTGAGGCATTTATGTAGACAGGAAGGTAGAAGAAGGATGGTTTGGAGCACCAAATGGGAACTTGGCAGATGGTGACTTGCCTGTCTTCTCATATACAATAGTAGATTTGATCTAGATACAAAAAAATGCAAATCAACAATGATGAATGAATTGGTCTTGAGATGGAGGGCTACTGGTTTTGAGGCTATGTTAGCCCTTGAGCAAGGCCCTTAACACTCAACAGGATATTCTTGAGATGGTGTGTCCCCTCTGCAGCATTATGTAGTCAGTCAAATGTGCGTGAAGGATATGGCTTTCTGGGATGGTGTTGAGAATGGAGCAGAAGACACATTTAGTTGTTGGCTGTAACATATGGACAATAGAAGGTGTATTTTAGAGTTCTGTCAGAGCTAAAGAGCTATAAGTCCAATGAGCAGATTCATAAAGTAACTGAACACTTTAGTCCAAACAGAAGGATGAGTCTTTGAATGGTTCAAGCACAATACATTGTATTTGTAATCCAATAATAATAATAATAACAATAATAAATACAATTATCCCAACAGATTCCCAGGTTTAAAGTCAATAACCAACAGAATGTAAAGGTAACAAGGAAGGTGATTGTAACTATTCCAATGTCTATTTTTATACCAACACAGTTGAATGAGATAAAGGAGGCGTCGTGTTGCGTTAATAACCAAGTGGGAAGGTGGTATTTAACATATGACTGAAAAATGCACACGAAAGAGCCCCTCCAGCGAGGTATTAGTAGTTTCTGTCATCCTCAGGACTTCTCCCACATGCTGACCTCTGACCAAGGCCCTTAACCTCAACAACATATTTCTCCATCCAGAGGCGATACCTTCAAAATATGCTTTGAACCATAGCAATTCACTAATTTGTAAGAGTATGTGCTAGTATAGCATTTTGAGTAGATGGCAACATTTTCACAAAAACCAGATAACACATTAAAATCATTTACTCTTTGAAGAGCTCGGATGTTTTCATATGAGACTCTCAGTTAATACCAAAATGGTGTATTTTAAAGTTCTGTGTAGGGAGCTATAAGTCCAATGTACATCACATTTATTATAAACGAACCGAAAAATTCAGTCACCTACAAGCCAAACTCCGAATTAACTCTTTGAATATCGATGAAAATGGCAAACGTATGTTTGAATCCAATAATCGCTTTAACAATAATTCTTCATTGATATCCCAAGCCTGATTTCTAGAAATGGAAAAATAATCAGCTGACTTTAAGCATCAATTTCGCGCAACAACACCTGGAATGAGTTAACTATTCAATGTCTATTTTTATACCAAAATACGTCACAGTTGAATGAGATAAAGGAGCGTCGTGTTGCGTTAATAACCAAGTGGGAAGGTGGTATTTATCATAATGGAAAAATCTACTCATTTCCTGGTTCCAGTTTCATCTTGGTTTAGTAGTTGTTCTGGGTCATCCCAGGACTTCTCCCACATATTGACCTCTGACCTATATGCATAGTCGAGCATCTTATTTACCTAGATAAAAGAACGTTTTCATCCAAAAATAAATACTGCCCGAGTTTCAAGAGGTTATAAAAAGCAATCTTTTCATATGGTTTTGAACACTATAATTTGTTTACATGATAACAGTACTTTAAGTTTATGGATGACGCAGCTTGTTTGGCGATTATCCAATGGGCGTTACTCAACGCGAGTTCAAAATCACGTGAACTCATCCAACTATTATTTCCGACTTCCCCAACTGGTAATAACCACCTTCCCACTTGGTTATGAACGCAGCATAAATACCCTTTTAGTAAACAGCAAACAATGCTAGCTCTCTCAAACATGGGCCTCATGAGTCTAATTCAAGATGGCGTCTGTGGTTCTGGACACACCTCTCCTTAGCTCAGCCTTAATTTGCCCACTGCACTAATAGTAGGCAATTATCATCACAACAAAGCATGTTAATATAGTCTAGGCCAAGTACATACAACACATACAGTGTTTTGTGGTCTACAAGTAAGCCCTCCTCTAGAAGAGGCCTAGCAGTAGGATAGGTTATCCTCTGAGTGACAGCTCTTTCATTACAGTTGAAACAGGCCTCAATTGCCCTCTTCCTCTTTCTCTCTCTCCTTCCTCTCGCCGCTAGTCCTGGGATTACAGCAGAGTAGCTTTTCCCTGTTTGTTTCTAGCGCTGTCCACAGACTCAGAGTTTGATAATTAAAGCTGGATAGAGCCCTATCAAGAAAAGCAGCTTATCGTTAATACAGCCAACCATGCAGGCAGGCTGCACCCCCCACGCATAATCCTGGAGAATAAATCACAAGCAGAAAGAGGGGGAAGAGCGGGAGAGAGAAAGAGAGAGTCAGAGAGCATGGATGTGTGTGTCACGAGAGGATGTCTGATAGTAATAGGATGGAGTGAGCGGAATGCCATCACACATATTAAAACGATGTGTTTCAATGTGTTCAATACCATTCCATTAATTCCGTTCCAGCCATTACCATGAGCCTTCCTCTTAATTCAGCTGCACTTCTGGCATACCTGTGTGTGTGTGGATTGGGGAGAGATTTCACTCAATACTCTATTCTCTGTTCTGTGTTCATGGATCAGAGAGACTGGAAGTGTCTTATAAGGCGTCTGCTAAATGACTCAAATGTAAATGTAAAAATGTAAATAACTGTACTGGTATCTCTCTCAGTGTGGAACTAGGGCATAGAAACCTGAGGAAATGCCTCAAAGCTGAAGCTACAGGGTTATTTGAATACAATACCCACAAATCCACCACATATAATATTGCCTTTAGAAGCCCTGTTAATAACTGTCACAGCGGATCCAGATACCCAGACTGGTTATAACATTGTTATAACATCGTATTACATTGTATCAGTGGGACCAGTGTTACATCACTGTATACACGCTTGTATCATGTACAGTTGTGACAATGCAAGACTGTTCAAGTCAGATCAACATAATAGCTATTGTTAAAAACAATTTGCATGTTTAGTTTCCTTAGATTTCCCTGTTGGCAGAAGCACTTAATAAAATGTCATTAACAAATTAAGTATGTACACAGTAACACTGCATATTGTGGTAGCACTCTGTAGCAAATCACAGTCACTCTCACAGTCACTCTCACACAGAACAAGTCATTAGTTGTGTTGTTGCTAGATTATGCTAACCCTGTAGGAGTTTTCTGATTGTGGAAGTTGGGGGTGGTGGGCTAAAACATGTTCTCCAAATGCAATGTGTAGTGCAATCTCACAGCTGTAATGTAGCATAAAATTTGCCTTTTCGAATCAACATCTAATCTAACCTCAGCCCCAGAAAATATCTGAACAACGCTTCTGAAAGAGGAGCAACCAAAATCCCTGGCATCAATCGCCTCTTAATAAACTGTAAGCTCCGTGTTTGATTTCAACAGAAACTGAAATAACACTAATTCTGTTGAGAAGGGAATGTTGTTTTCTATAACTGTGACATATGTAACATGAGCTGAAGGCAGGGAGGGAGAGGAGGGAGCCTGGTGGATTTACTTAATGGTTAATGTGCAGTATGCTCATGTTTGCTGAAGTGGTTCAGCCGAGATGTGTTTTCCTATCGATCTCGTCTCCGCCTCGTCTCGTGGCGCGTCTCCTCTGGCATTCCATTGACGCCCTCTCCATTCGTCTGGCAGCGGTTGATCCTTGCACGGTAACCCGGCGAGGGGTATTAAGTTTCCTGAAGACAAGAAGTAGGCTTAGAGGCTCCAGGGATCAATACTCTCCAGCTGATTCATTTATTAACATTGTACAGAGATTAATGGAGATGTCTTAATGAGCAGAAGCCGGTGTGAAAAGAGATGGCTTGATGGGCCTAAAATGGAGAAATGTGATACTGCTTCGGTGAGCTTTTTCTCATCTCACCCCCCCGCCGAGAGAGAGAGAGAGAGAGAGAGAGAGAGGTCACATGGTGAGTCTGTCTGACCTTTCTAACCCTTGACCTGGTATGTTTTCCTGGTCGTACCAATTGGCTGCTTTCCTCCCTGCTTTGGCGGTGGATGTAAGCTATTGTGTCGATTTCAAAGGGTTCTTTAAGGTCGGTGACCTGCACCTTCTTGACCTCTGACCTGAAACTAGAGGAACAGCTTTGATGTTGTTGTCATTAGTAAGTCACACTTGGTAAAGACACCATGGACAGGCAGCCATGTTGACAACAACATGACCTTACTACAACCCACGTACAAAGCCTTAACAGTTGGTGATGAACCTGATTTTTGTTATATTATACTGTTTTAATGAGTAAATTAGAAATGTTAATATCCAAATGTAAGTTGTACTGATAATTCAGCATGTTGCTGCCACTTCTGGAATGTTCTGTTGAAAAACAATAAAAAGAAATGATCTCGTGCAGTAAAGGTCTAAAAATGTTTCAGGATAGATCTGTCACTCCCTGACCTTAGAGAACCTTTTATTTCTTTATTTTGGTTAGGTCAGGGTGTGACCAGGGTGGGTAGTCTAGTTTTTTCTTTTCTATGTTGGCCTGGTATGGTTCCCAATCAGATGTAGCTGCCTATCGTCTCTGATTGGGGATCATATTTAGGCAGCCTTTTCCCACCTGTTGTTTGTGGGATCTTGATTTTGTATTGTTGCTTTTTAGCACTACAAAGCTGTACATTTCGTTTGTTACTCTCTTTTTTTTATGCCGGTTATCATAAATAAAAATGATTAACCTACCCCATGCTGCATCTTGGATGGACCATCCTTCCAACAACGATCGTTACAAGATCGTTCTACAGCTAATGTACTGACTGTACTGGACTGTATTGTACTGGCTATATTGTACTGACTGTATTGTACTGAATGTATTGGACTGTATTGTACTGGCTGTATTGTACTAGGCTGTATTGTACTAGGCTGTATTGTACTGACTGTACTGGACTGTATTGTACTGGCTGTATAGTACTGACTGTATTGTAATAGGCTGTATTGTACTAGGCTGTATTGTACTAGGCTGTATTGTACTGGCTGTATTGTACTGACTATTGTACTGGGCTGTATTGTACTGGCTGTATTGTACTGACTGTATTGTACTGACTGTACTGGACTGGCTGTATTGTACTGACTGTATTGTACTGACTGTATTGTACTGGGCTGTATTGTACTGACTGTATTGTACTGGCTGTATTGTACTGGCTGTATTGTACTGGACTGTATTGTACTGTACTGTATTGTACTGGCTGTATTGTACTGGCTGTATTGTACTGGACTGTATTGTACTGGACTGTATTGTACTGACTGTATTGTATTGACTGTATTGTACTGGACTGTATTGTACTGGACTGTATTGTACTGGACTGTATTGTACTGACTGTATTGTACTGACTGTATTGTACTGGGCTGTATTGTACTGGCTGTATTGTATTGGCTGTATTTGTAACGGCTTTCGTCTGGTGAAGGAGAAGCGGACCAAAATGCAGCGTGGTATTTTTGAGACATGTTCAATGACGAAGAAAACAAACAAATACAAAAACAACAAACGGAACGGAACGGAATCTGGTGACAACAAACACAGAGACAGGAACAATCACCCACAAAATACTCAAAGAATATGGCTGCCTAAATATGGTCCCCAATCAGAGACAACGATAATCACCTGACTCTGATTGAGAACCACCTCAGGCAGCCATAGACTATGCTAGACACCCCCAAGACAAAACACACCACAAAAAAACCATGTCACACCCGGGCCTGACCAAATAAATGCAGACAAACACAATATTCTTCGACCAGGGCGTGACAGAAACCCCCCCCCCTAAGGTGTGGACTCCCGGACGCATATCAAAACAATAGGGAAGGGTCCGGGTGGGCGTCTGTCCATGGTGGCGGCTCCGGCTCGGGACGTGGACCCCACTCTATCAATGTCTTAGTCCCTCCTCCTCGCGTCCTAAGATAGTCCACCCTTGCCGCCGACCATGGCCTAGTAGTCCTCACCCAGAACCCCACTGGACTGAGGGGCAGCTCGGGACTGAGGCAGCTCGGGACTGAGGGGTAGCTCGGGACTGAGGGGTAGCTCGGGACTGAGGGGAAGCTCGGGACTGAGGGGAAGCTCGGGACTGAGGGGAAGCTCAGGACTGAGGGGAAGCTCGGGACTGAGGGGAAGCCGGGACTGAGGGGAAGCTCGGGACTGAGGGGAAGCTCAGCACTGAGGGGAAGCTCAGCACTGAGGGGAAGCTCAGCACTGAGGGGAAGCTCAGCACTGAGGGGAAGCTCAGGCAGGTCGTTGGATCTGGCAGATCCTGGCTGGCTGGCGGTTCTGGCAGATCCTGGCTGACTGGCGGATCTGGAGGAGTCTGGTTGACTGGCAGATCTGGAAGAGTCTGGCTGACTGGCAGATCTTGAAGAGCCTGGCTGACTGGCAGATCTGGAAGAGTGTGGCTGACTGGCAGATCTGGAAGCTCCTTGCAGACTGGCAGCTCCTTGCAGACTGGCAGCTCCTTGCAGACTGGCAGCTCCTTGCAGACTGGCAGCTCTGACAGCTCCATGCAGACTGACAGCTCTGGCTGCTCCATGCAGACTGACAGCTCTGGCTGCTCCATGCAGACTGACAGCTCTGGCTGCTCCATGCAGACTGGCGGCTCTGGCTTCTCCATGCAGACTGGCAGCTCTGGCTGCTCCATGCAGACTGGCAGCTCCATGCAGACTGGCAGCTCCATGTAGACTGGCAGCTCTGAACAGGCAGGAGACTCCAGCAGCACAATGAGGAGAGCAGCTCTGGCAGCTAAACAGGCGGCGCACTGTAGGCCTGATCATTAGTTGCTGGCACTGGTGGTACTGGGCAGAAACCATGAAGCCTGGTGCGGGGAGCTGCCACGGAGGCTCAGGTGTGTGGTGGCACAGGATGGGGCTGGGCCGTGAAGGAGCGTGCTGGAGATCTTGAAGGCAGTGCTGGCACAGGGCCTGGAGGCTAGGGATGTGCACAGGAGGCCTGGCACCAACTTCACCATCCGACTAACACGCACCTCAGGACGAGTATGGAGCGCTGACCCAGGTGCCATCAAATCCCCGACACGCTCCGTCGGGCGAATTCCATGCAAAAAGCACCAACACAGCAACTCCCTCATTTCCCTCTTCTCCAATTTCCCCATTAACTCCTTCACCGTCTCTGCTTCGCTCACCTCCAACACCGGCTCTGGTTCTGGTCTCCACCTTGGCTCCTTACGATAAACAGGGAGAGTTGGCTCAGGTCTGACTCCTGACTCTGCCACACTCTCCCTGAGCCCCCCCCAATAAATTTTGGGCTTCCTTCCGAGTCGCCGTGCTGCATCCTCATACCGGCGCCTCTCCGGCTTTTCCGCCTCCAGTTCTTCTTTGGAGCGGCGATATTCTCCAGGCTGAGCCCAGGGTCCTTCTCCGTTTAGGATTTACTCCCAAGTCCAGAAATCCTTATAATGTTTCTCAAGCTGTTGCCTGATACCACGCCGCTTGGTCCCGTTGTGGTGGGTGATTCTGTAACGGCTTTAGTCTCGTGAAGGAGAAGCGGACCAAAATGCAGCGTGGTATTTTTGAGACATGTTTGTGTGAAGAAAACGAACAAATACAAAAACAACAAACAGAACGTGAAAACCTATACAGCCTATCTGGTGACAACAAACACAGAGACAGGAACAATCACCTACTCTAAATATAAAAGAATATGGCTGACTAAATATGGTCCTCAATCAGAGACAACGATAATCACCTGACTCTGATTGAGAACAACCTCAGGCAGCCATAGACCATCTTAGACACCCCAAGACAAAAACACACCACAAAAAACCCATGTCACACCCTGGCCTGACCAAATAAATGCAGACAAACACAATATACTTCGACCAGGGCGTGACAGTATTGTACTGACTGTATTGTACTGGGCTGTATTGTACTGGCTGTATTGTACTGGCTGTATTGTACTGGGCTGTATTGTACTGGCTGTATTGTACTGGCTGTATTTTACTAGGCTGTATTGTACTGACTGAATTGTACTGGGCTGTATTGTACTGACTGTATTGTACTGGCTGTATTGTACTAGGCTGTATTGTACTGGGCTGTATTGTACTGACTGTATTGTACTGACTGTATTGTACTGGCTGTATTGTATTAAATGTACTGGCTGTATTGTACTGGGCTGTATTGTACTGACTGTATTGTACTGGGCTGTATTGTACTGACTGTATTGTATTAACTGTACTGGCTGTATTGTACTGGGCTGTATTGTACTGACTGTATTGTACTGGGCTGTATTGTACTGACTGTATTGTACTGGGCTGTATTGTACTGGCTGTATTGTACTGACTGTATTGTATTGACTGTACTGGCTGTATTGTACTGGGCTGTATTGTACTGACTGTATTGTACTGGACTGTATTGTACTGGCTGTATTGTACTGACTGTATTGTATTAACTGTACTGGCTGTATTGTACTGGGCTGTATTGTACTGACTGTATTGTACTGGGCTGTATTGTACTGACTGTATTGTACTGGGCTGTATTGTACTGGCTGTATTGTACTGACTGTATTGTATTAACTGTACTGGCTGTATTGTACTGGGCTGTATTGTACTGACTGTATTGTACTGACTGTGTTGTACTGACTGTATTGTGCTGGGCTGTATTGTACTGGCTGTTTTGTACTGGGCTATATTGTACTGGGCTGTGTTGTACTGACTATTGTACTGACTATTGTACTGGCTGTATTGTACTGACTATTGTACTGGCTGTATTGTACTGGCTGTGTTGTACTGACTGTATTGTACTGACTGTATTGCATTTGCTCTATTGTACTGGTCGATTGTACTGGCTGTATTGTACTGACTGTATTGTACTGACTGTATTGTACTGACTGTATTGTACTGGCTGTATTGTGCTGACTATTGTACTGGCTGTATTGTACTGGCTGTATTGTACTGACTGTATTGTACTGGCTGTATTGTACTAGCTGTATTGTACTGGCTGTATTGTACTATGTATTCTAATGTACTGACTGTATTGGACTGTATTGTACTGGCTGTATGTGTTCTAATGTACTGACTGTATTGGACTGGCTGTATTGTACTGGCTATATGTGTTCTAATGTACTTATTGTATTGGACTGTATTGTACTGGCTGTATTGTACTGTATGTGTTCTAATGTACTGACTGTATTGTACTGGCTGTGTGTTTTTTTGTAATGACTGTATTGTACTGGCTGTATGCATTCTATTGTGGTGGGAAATTGAGAAAAGGATGGTGTCAAATCCCATTCAAAGTTGAACGGGCGCGAGATGGTGCAAGAGTGCGACTTTGAGAGATTTTTGTTCGCAGAAGGAAGAAATACTTACTACATGTCAAGACTCCCTCACATCAGTTTTACAGTTTGCTCTCTAAAATATATTTTGCTTCACTGCTTCTATAATTTTTATAATGTGGAAATCTTAGCCAATGAACATAGCCTGTAGCAGTCTACTGAAACGCAATTGGTCCGATTTTTGGACCAATCACGGCTTGACTGCACTTGAACTGAATTTTCTACCACAGAGACTATAGAGGATGTTGGGAGGTGAATGATGGTAAGTTTGTTTTTCAATAGGGAAAATAGATAACCAACTAGCTAGCTAATCAACTATGATATTGGAACTAGTAAGTAGTTATTTGGTATTCTGTTGGGTAAAGCAGTATATTGATGAGACAAGCTAGGTGAACATTAGCTAGCCAATAACATTTAACCATGTGGTTTAACCAAAGCCAAGGTGGATTTATGTTTTCTATACCACCTATGGTTTAACTTAGAGCATTGTGCCTAAGTCAAGGAGGGTTTACTAGAGGAGGAGGACTTGGAAGAGCAGCATGACTAGGTGGCAGAAGAGGGAGGAGAGGGATGAGAACAGACAGGGAAGACCTCACTGGGGAAGAGGTCAGTGATTGAGGAGGGGGAACCAAGAGAGGTCAGATTCTGAACTAAACAATAGCCAATATTGTAAACCACTAACCACATATTTTGAGATACAATCTGATTGAAATAAAATAATAACTTTCACTCTGTCAGTTTTTTATGCAGATTCAATAAAATAGGAATGAACGTTTGTCTTTTCTAAATGAGAACCATTTCTCTCTCAGTTCCTCTGTCTTTGCAGGTCCACTGTCACTAATATGTGGTGGTGTGTGTCTCTGCTCAGCTGACAGACAGGAGTCCATTTCTGTTCCAAGTAGGTTACCTTGTCTCTCCTCTATGCACAACCCTCTGGAGACTTCCTGCAGGTAACCATGACATCCACCAATCACTCCTGTAGCTTAATCATGAAGGCATTGTACATAGGACATGTGTCAAGTAGAGAGGATGACGACCAGCTGCTGTCTATTGGTTAGAAAGATGGTTCTATACTGAATGTATGTGATAGTCATTTTACTAAAACAAACTCCAGTGTCATACTTGTGTTTACCTTTTTTACTAATGTCTATGGATTGTACAATGATTTAAAATTGGGACTTGACTCCATTCTAATCAGTTTCCATATCTGTTGTTGTTCTGTCCTCTCTATGGGTGGCAGGTAGCCTAGTGGTTAATGCATTGGGCCAGTAACCCAAAGTGTTGCTGGATCGAATCCAAGCTGACAAGGTAAATATCTGCTGTTCTACCCCTGAACAAGGCAGTTAACCCACTGTTCCCTGGTAGGCTGTCATTGTAAATAAGAATTTGTTCTTAACTGATTTGCCTAGTAAAATTATAAACTCTACAAATTATGCTGAGGCACTGTAAGAACCTGGAGATCTTCTATGGTTTTGAGGGAGGTGATGTGGCCTCAAACAGTGCCTGAGACACCTTCCAGCACTACCATTGTCTGGAGAACAACCAGAGGGTGGTCAATACATCTGCTGCAACTTCATCTTTAGTGTATCAGCTCTACTGCACCTGGGAGATGAAGGCATGGCACCACACTCCCAATGCTTATACACACTTCTCTCCTCATTTGTGTTTCTCAGAACACCTTTCAGTAACTGCCTAACTACCTTAAACAACCTGACCACTACAAACAGGACTCCACTCTATAGCACTAGGTGGAAGAAAGACTTGGGGAGCGATATGAGGAAAAATACTCCCATCTTCCATCCCCCAATCGATGTCATGCGTTAACATAAATAAAGCTTCAAGGATTCAAATTATTGGACTCTTGATTTCTTCTACCTAAATTGGGTAAAATTATGGCATAGGTGCCTGTCTCTGAGTCTGATATCTCCCTAATTACTGTGCTTCTACCTTCCATTCCCAGCCAGCATGAAAAATCTCTGATGAATTTGCCTTAATTGTCAGTATTTACTGCCTTTGCCTTGATCAGCCGAGCACATGGCAGGTATTTCTCCTCTTCATTTTTTGTTGTTGTTTAAATTATCCCTCATCCCTCTCTATTTCTCTCTGTAAACTGATTGCTCACCAAGCGGTGCCTGGAAAGAGCGTTCCTATTCTATTTATAACATAAAAGGTGCTACAGTCGTCTGGGTTGATGGCAAACGCCGGGAGCTCCGGGGTTGCTAAGAGAGAACATTAGAGCTTGGCGTGGCGAACGCCGGGAGCTCCGGGGTTGCTAAGAGAGAACATTAGAGCTTGGCGTGGCGAACGCCGGGTCCTCCGGGGTTGCTAAGAGAGAACATTAGAGCTTGGCGTGGCGAACGCCGGGAGCTCCGGGGTTGCTAAGAGAGAACATTAGAGCTTGGCGTGGCGAACGCCCGGGAGCTCCGGGGTTGCTAAGAAGAACATTGAGGCTTGGGTGGCGAACGCGGGGAGCTCGGGGGTTGCTAGAGAACATTAGAGCCCAGGCGTAGCGAACGCTGGGGCCTCCGGTTGCCTGAAAACCATCAGGGCTTGACGCAGGCGAAAAACGCCGGGAGCTCCAGGAGTTTGCTAGAGAACCGGCCGAGCTTGCAGCGGCAGCAGGAGCTCAGGGGTTGCTAAGAGAACATTAGAGCTTGGCGTGGCGAATGCCGGGGAGCTCCGGGGTTGCTAGAGAACATTAGAGCTTGGTGACGCCCGGGAGCTCCAGGGTTGCTAAGAGAGAACATTAGAGCTTGGGCGTGGCGAGCATTGGCATCATGCATGTTCAATTAAACCGTCTCTGATGAGGTTTTGATTTCTCAACAATAGTGCTTGGATGGCAAACTAATGAACGAGGAAAACATTAGCAAAACAAACAAATGGAGGAGAAAAAACTAAATCTATCATGTACAAAAGGAGAATTAAAGGGGAATGGAAAACTCTTTATAGGTGACACAACAATGCCAATATGGCGATTTACATTTACAGTTAGCTGTCGTTCTGAATCTAGTGTTTACATTCCCCTTTAACGGGCTGCCTTTAATGTTTGTGCATCGACACAATGGTTTTCAAGCAACTCTGGAAGGTTATTTTAAGTACCACTGAATACATGACAAGATTACCGTTCACATAAGACACATTACCTCTGTTTGGCCTTCATGACTTCTCTGATTTCTGCATAATAATTTCTGTGAGATGACAGTGGAACACACATCCTGTCTTCTGTGTAATAGCAAAGGCTCATACAGTGTGGTAGTGCCTAGGACCACAATGAAGTAGGAGTAAGTAAAACATACTCTTCTTCCACCAATGGGATATGAAGAGCTGCACACTACACATCCAACTCCATTGACTGGCCCAGGGGTCCCATTGCAGATAATCGGAATTTATGAATAAGGCTATTTTCTGCTTCCTGAAGAATTGGCTCCTTCAGAAAATGACTTCACCATAAATGGTGCTCTTGGAGAATGTTTAAATGATAAAAAGCACACTGACGTTATGAATAGGGGTATTGTGGGGTTTTGAATGGTGCTTTTCTTCACCTGCCACATTCCCCTACCCTTTCTAAACACTCTCCCCACAGACGGGGGGAGATAAGATCTCAACCCAACCTGGACCTGTATACAAGTGGTCATAAAGAACAGGAAATGGTATTTACAGGGGGGGGGGATAAATAGATGGCGGTTGACCCATACACAGACTCACAAGGCTTAGAACACTGCTTTGTTTTTCACCGGGCGTGAACATTAAAGGGAATTTCCACAAGAGGGACGGATAAGGAAACGTCAGGTCCAGACTTATTTGAACAGTGATACAATGTGCATCATTCAGTCTCTGTATGCCACCACAATGGATTTGAAAAAGAAACAATCAAGATGTTGCTTTAAGTGCTTTAGACTTTCATCTTTCATTTAAGAGTTCTACAAAATTATAGTATGAATCGTGTAGGAACTACAACATTTGTAAACATAGGCGCCCCCCATTTTAGGTGCTCAAAAGTAATTGGACAAACTAACATAATTATAGTATTCATTGTGAATGTTAATACTTGGTTGCAAATCCTTTGCAGTCCCAGTGCCTGAAGTCTGGACCCCATAGACCTCACCAGATGCTGGGTTCTTCCTGGTGATGCTCTGCTGAGCCATTTCTACAAGCGGTCTTCAGTTCCTGCTTGTTCTTGGGCTGATTTTCTTGCTAGCAAGTAAAACTCATGCTCAATTGGATTCAGGTCAGAGTTGACTTGGCCATTGCAGAACATTTCATTCTTTCCCACTATAAAAGTATTAGGTTTATGAGTATGCTTGGTCATTATCTGTGAGAACCATCAAATACGTTTTTGGCTGAATCTGAGCAGATAATATGACCCTAAACCCTTCAGAATTCATCCTGCTGCTTTTGTCAGCAGTCATCCAAATAATGCTAAAGGATCCAGTTCCATTAGCAGCCATACAGGCCCACTCCATCACACCACCTCCACCATGCTTCACAGATGAGCTGGTATGTTTCAGATTATGAGGCAGTTCCTTCCTTCTCCATAACACCACCTCCACCATGCTTCAGATGAGTTGTATGTTTGATCATGAGCAGTTTCTTCCTTTTCCATAACACCACCTCCACCATGTACAGATGAGTTGGTATGCTTCAGATCATGAGCAGTTCCTTCCCTTCTCCATAACACCACCTCCACCATGCTTCACAGATAGGGTGATATCAGCTCAGGTGATGGGCAGTTTAGGTGATGAACACCTTTTGGTGTTCCTGAGCTCACCAGTAAGTCTGCTTTTTAAGTGCCAGTTTATTTAGCCACACCTAATGTTTTTACTCTCTCTCTGATGGCTTTGTTTAGATTATTCAAAGTCAATGGTGTCTTTACTGGCAGTGACAGCTCTTTGGACTTCATATTATGTCCTGACATTCTCCTATGCTCAGCCTCGTGATTTGACAACCAGGGGGCTAGGGTCAGTCTATTTTCTCAGTACTTCTCCTGTCTAACCTGTTGTCCTGTGTTTATTTAAGTATGCTCTCTCTAATTCTCTCTTTCTCTCTCTCAGGGGACCTGAGCCCTAGGACCATGCCTCAGGACTACCTGGCATGATGACTCCTTGTTGTCCCCAGTCCACCTGGCCGTGCTGCTGCTCCAGTTTCAACTGTTCTGCCTGCGGCTATGGAACCCTGACCTGTTCACTCTCATTACTATTATTTGACCATGCTGGTCATTTATGAACATTTGAACATCTTGACCATGTTCTGTTATAATCTCCACCCGGCACAGCCAGAAGAGGACTGGCCACCCCTCATAGCCTGGTTCCTCTCTAGGTTTCTTCCTAGGTTTTGGCCTTTCTAGGGAGTTTTTCCTAGCCACCGTTGCTTCTACACCTGCATTGCTTGCTGCTTGGGGTTTTAGGCTGAGTTTCTGTATATCACTTTGAGATATCAGCTGATGTAAGAAGGGCTATATAAATTAATTTGATTTGATATTGATGGTTAACAGCAACAGATTCCACTTGAAATCAACTCCGGACCTTTTATCTGATTACTTGTAAATTAACTAATGGGGGAATTACAGACACCTGGCCATGGAACAGCTGAGCAGCCAATTGTCCAATTTCTTGTGGTCCCGTTCACGACTTGGATGTAAATACCCTTAAATTAAAGCTGAAAGTCTGCACTTTCAGCTCCTATTCATTGTTAAATTTCAACTCCTATATGCTGTGGTTGACAGCTAAAATAATAATAACTTGGTCAATGTCAACCAACCTATTTTGCTATTCCTGGCCTGAATTTCAACATCCCCCTTGATATCATTTGCTGACCTGGCTCCTAGCAGTGTGTGTGTCAGGTCAGGTGTGTGCGTGTCAGGTCAGGTGTGTGCGTGTCGGGTCAGGTGTGGTGCGTGTCCAGGTCAGGTGTGTGCGTGTCGGGTCAGGTGTGTGCGTGTCGGGTCAGGTGTGTGCGTGTCAGGTCAGGTGTGTACGTGTCGGGTCAGGTGTGTGCGTGTCGGGTCAGGTGTTTGCGTGTCGGGTCAGGTGTTTGCGTGTCGGGTCAGGTGTGTGCGTGTCGGGTCAGGTGTGTGTGTGTCAGGTGTGTGTTGTGTCAGGTGTGTGTTGGTCAGGTCAGGTGTGTGCAGGTCAGGTGTGTGCAGGTCAGGTCAGGTGTGTGCATGTCGGGTCAAGTGTGTGCGTGTCAGGTGTGTGTGTGTGTCGTGTCAGGTGTGTGCAGGTCAGGTGTGTGCGTGTCAGGTCAGGTGTGTGCGTGTTGGGTCAGGTGTGTGCAGGTCAGGTGTGTGCGTGTCGGGTCAGGTGTGTGCAGGTCAGGTGTGTGTGTGCGTGTCAGGTCAGGTGTGTGCGTGTCAGGTCAGGTGTGTGCGTGTCGGGTCAGGTGTGTGCAGGTCAGGTGTGTGCGTGTCGGGTCAGGTGTGTGCAGGTCAGGTGTGTGCGTGTCAGGTCAGGTGTGTGCGTGTCGGGTCAGGTGTGTGCAGGTCAGGTGTGTGTGTGTCGGGTCAGGTGTGTGCAGGTCAGGTGTGTGTGTGCGTGTCGTGTGTGTGCGTGTCAGGTGTGTGCAGGTCAGGTGTGTGTGCAGGTCAGGTGTGTGTGTGCGTGTCAGGTCAGGTGTGTGCGTGTCAGGTCAGGTGTGTGCGTGTCGGGTCAGGTGTGTGCAGGTCAGGTGTGTGCGTGTCGGGTCAGGTGTGTGCAGGTCAGGTGTGTGCGTGTCGGGTCAGGTGTGTGCGTGTCAGGTCAGGTGTGTGCGTGTCGGGTCAGGTGTGTGCAGGTCAGGTGTGTGCGTGTCAGGTCAGGTGTGTGCGTGTCAGGTCAGGTGTGTGCGTGTCGGGTCAGGTGTGTGCGTGTCCGAAGCTTGGCCAACGCTCTGACAGGTGGACAGTATATGTGTGAACCGCCCCCCTCACTGGCCCCGGCGGCAGCTGCTGATTTGGGTGGCGAGCCGCCGACTCCTCACGAGACCCCGATTCACGCATCATCACCTGGCAGGCTGACAGCATTGTCAAACCCTGTAACCATGTGGCTGACATCCTCCTCATATCTCTGCTCAAAGTGCCAAACCCACCGCCGGCGAATGTTTGATTTTATTTATTCATGTACCCTTTTTTCATAAGTTTCAAATATATAGAAAATGACGGCTGTGTACGGGGCTGTCAAAGCAGCTGTCGTGTTGCGCCACTTGGCTTTCATACACGGTGTCTTATGAAGAAATGAACTTGAAGTGAAATCTCTCTGTATGGTATCACAATGAAAGAGATACATGATTTTATTTTGAAATGAGAAATATGAGGAAATACGTTTCGAGGAGCCGGTGGTTAGAGGATCTTCTTACTGTGTATATCAGTCTGTAGTCCTTAAATGCTTTTTTTGAGAGACCATCCTTGAAAGAGATCATGTCTCGATTTGTTTTTGGATTCTCTCAATGGCAGTATTGATCCGACCTTTTTGTATCCCCCCCTTGTAAGATCCTGGATTATTTTATAATGATAGTCAGGGCGTCAAAATCATTTCAAATATATTAAAATATAATATTCTTTGGATTAAATTAAATTAAGTTCATTCATTCTAGAATACGCCATGGGTTGAAAATCAGTTTGAATGGTTTCACGTGGAAGGTATTCCTCTCCTTGTCTTTAATCAACTGCACTTAATTTCTTCTCTGGGTTATGAATAGTTTACTGTCAGCCACTTTGAATCTGGAGGATGTCTGGGGTTTTGGTCACATATTTAAGTGTGCAGTCCTCTGAAAAGCCAGGAGGACACAAGATGTTGTTTGTGTATCACCACAGCTTCATATCCTTGTTTGACTAACATTAAACAGTAATGTGGTGTCAATATTAACGCCTACTTTGATGAGTAATAATTACTTATACAGTCTGCAATAATAATACTCTCATGAGCGTGTGCATTACACTAGAGTATGCAAAGCATGTACACATATATATATATATATTTCACTTGGAACTGGTGACCTGCATTGCAAAGAGTTACTACATTTATTAAATTGGCATTTATAAGGAGTCTGTATTACCATGTTCTACTTTCACTCTCCCCTATCCCCCTTCCCTCCCTCCTCTCACTCCTCCCTCTCTCCCTCCCCTCACTCCTCCCTCTCTCCCTCCCCTCACTCCTCCCTCTCTCCCTCCCCTCACTCCTCCCTCCCTTCCCTCTCTCCCTCCCTTCACTCCCTCCGTTTCCCCACCCCTCACTCCTCCCTCTCTCCCTCCCCTCACTCCCTCCATTTCCCCACCCCTCACTCCTCCCTCTCTCCCTTCCCTCACTCCCTCCATTTCCCCACACCTCACTCCTCCCTCTCTCCCTCCCCTCACTCCCTCCATTTCCCCACCCCCTCACACCTCCCTCCCCCCTCCCTCTCTCCCTCCCCTCACTCCTCCTTCTCTCCCTACCCTCACTCCCTCCATTTCCCCACACCTCCCTCTCTCTCCCCTCTCCCTCCCCCTCCTCCTCCCTCTCTCCTCCTCTCACTAACTCCATTTCCCACCCCCTCACTCCTCCCTCTCTCCCTCCCCTCATTTCCCCACCTCCCTCTCTCCCCTCACTCCCCCATTTCCCCCACCTCCCTCTCCCTCACTCCCCCCCCATTTCCCACCTCTCTCCCTCCCCTCACTCCCTCCCATTTCCCCACACCTCCCTCTCTCCCCTCACTCCCTCATTTCCCCACCCCCATCCCAAGTTCAACATTTGCACAACTAATGAGCAAAACATTTCAACTGAAAATCTTTTTTTTTTACTTGCAAACTATGGCTGCATACCAAATTACCGTGTTTATTTAAAGGCATCAATATTTAATTAGGTTTATTCTAATCTCCCATTAGTCTGTCTCCAGAAGTCTCATTGTGGCTGTTGAAATATTTAAATTAATTGAGGCTAAGAGAAAGATGCTTGGCTTAATTGTACAGGTAGTTCCTGGAAAAGTAATGTTCATGCAGACACACTATGGATTCTGTTCCTTAAGGGTTTTAAAGGTTCAGGATATTTAATGTATTTGCTGCTGATATTAATTAGCTTCGAAAGCAAGACAATGTGTTGTGTTTTACAGGAAGGTATCTTGTGTGTGTGTGTGTGTGTACTTGTTTATCAGATAAAACCCCTAATGTTTAATAATACTGTATAGTGATAATGACAACTGTGTGTGTGTGTGTGTGTGTGTGTGTGTGTGTGTGTGTGTGTGTGTGTGTGTGTGTGTGTGTGTGTGTGTGTGTGTGGCCCCCTTAGGTTTGTGCCGTGGCGGAGATCTTTGTGGGCTATACTCAGCCTTGTCTCAGGATGGTAAGTTGGTGGTTGAAAGATATCCCTCTCGTGGTGTGGGGAGCTGTCTTTGACAAAGAGGGTAGAGGGTTATATCCTTCCTGTTTGGCCCTGTCTGGTGGTGTCCTCGGATGGGGCCACAGTGTCCTCCCTGACTCCTCTGTCTCAGCCTCAGTATTTATGCTGCAGTAGTTTTGTCAGGGGGGCTAGGGTCAGTTTGTTATATCTGGAGTACTTCTCTGTCTATTCGGTGTCTGTGTGAATCTAATTGTCGTTCTCCTAATTCTCTCCTTCTCTCTTTCTTTCTCTCTCGGGAGGACCCTGAGCCCTAGGACCATGCCCCAGGACTACCTGACATGATGACTGTCCCCAGTCCACCTGGCGTGCTGCTGCTCCAGTTTCAACTGTTCTGCCCCCTTATTATTATTTGACCATGCTGGTCATTTATGAACATCTAGACATCTTGGCCATGTTCTGTTATAATCTCCACCGGCACAGCCAGAGAGGACTGGCCACCCATAGCCTGGTTCCTCTCTATGTTTCTTCCTAGGTTTTGGCCTTTCCTAGGGAGTTTTTCGCCACCCGTGCTTCTACACCTGCATTGCTTGTTGTTTTGGGGTTTTAGGCTGGGTTTCTGTACAGCACTTTGAGATATCAGCTGATGTTAACGAAGAGCTATCTAAATAAATTTGATTTGATTTATTGAGCATCTGTGGGAGAATCCTCCAAGCCGGAAGGTGGAGGAGTGCAAGGTCTCTAACATCCACCAGCTCCGTGTGATGTCGCCCATGGAGGAGTGAAGAGGACTCCAGTGGCAACCTGTGAAGCTCTGGTGAACTCCATGCCAAGGGTTAAGGCAGTGCTGGAAAATGATGGTGGCCACAAAATATTGACACTTTGGGCCCAATTTGGCCATTTTCATAGAGGGTGTACTCCTTTTGTTGCCAGCGGTTTAGACATTAATGGCTGTGTGTTGCGTTATTTTGAGGAACATAAATTTACACTGTTATACAATCTGTACACTTACTACTTCACATTGTAGCAAAGTGTAATTTCTTCAGTGTCACATGAAAGAGTTAAACTCTTACAAAAATGCGAAGTGTACTCACTTTTGTGATATACTGTATGTGACCAATAACAATAGATTTGTATGTGTGATTGTCTGTGTACATACACTATCAGCTAACTCAGAATAATTGCTGTGTGTTTGTCCAGCGATCACAAGCCTCTCATCCTCTCATCCCTGCTCTATACATCTTCCCCATGGTCTGATTTCTAAGCATCACTGCTGCGTCTCTGACCAAAGTTTTTATTTACTTCAATCTGATCTTTCATCACTACTTTTCATTTAGCATTATCCAGAAAAAAACAATCTGTGCATGGTATTTCTAAGCCAAATAATGCATGGTTGTTGAATCTATATTTCTCATGAAAAGTCTGTAAGAGCATGATACCTGTAGCATTTAAACTAAAATGACCATGGGCAACAGTGCTCTGAGAGTCTGTGTTTTTTGAGTGTATCTAAACAACATTTCTGCAAGCACCATTACTAACTGTGGGAGGCATTATTTGATAGACTTCAGTTGCCAATTGCCTTTCACAATCCCTCTTTTGCAGGGGTGAAATAACACACACACAAACACACACTGAATATACTTGTGACTGAATGTCTTCATAAAACAATGCGGTTATGGAAATGATGAGATTTGAATGGGAATGAACTTGGTTAGCAACATCAGCCTATATCATAACCAATTGAGGAGATTGGTTTTCTACCCACACTATTCTGGACTGGCAGAATATAGCTATATGCATTACGTATTTCCTTTGGAGGCATTTTTTTGCATGTATATTGGATCAATAAGGAGGATGAGGAAGAGACATTTGCATGCCCAGAATCCTCTAAGTGTTCTAGTGGTGGCATATCTTAAAGTCTCTCCCTCATCTACCAGTCCTCATCTCTTATCCATGGACACGACATCTGAATGCAATCATTCCCCCATGGCCTGAGTTAAGGAAGTAACCTTGATCTCCTGAAAGGGGGGTCATCAGAGAATGACACTCCTCCTATCATCTTCACTTTATTCCAGATGAGAAATCACTCTGTCATTATACCTTCTCATCCTTTACACACTTCTATTGGTCATCAAGGCCCTTCCCACACACACACACCCAGACACACCACGTGTGAAGGCTAATAGCTGCTATAATAGTAAATGGAACCGATCTTTGTCCCATAGCGGAAATAGATGAGCTGGGGACAAAAGGGACAAAATGGCGCCTCGATGATTACTTGGTGTTTGTTTTGCACAGACCTCTGGTGGCTTCTAAATAGGAATGGAAAGTCAACCTATAGAAGATAGCCAATTGGAATCATTGACCTTAATTCTGAGCAGGATGAAAAGCTAAAACAGATTATTTTCAACTCGGTAGAAGAAGTAACAACAAACTGGAATAATGAAAAATCTGAAAGGGGCTGGATGGGAGGCATGGGTTTGGGGGTGGGGTGGGGGGTGGGGGGGCGGGGGCTTAGCAGCTTTAAATTAGAAGGCACATCGTGGCACGGCTCAAAATTTTACTAAGACTCTTTATATCCTCAGGCATAAGCTGCCATGATCAGCATAATCCTCGTCCAAACAATAAATAATGAATCTTCTCTTTTAGCGAAGGGGTTAGATTAAGAAAAGCATGATGCGATCGGGGGGAGGGGAGATGTGTTGTTGGATTTAGATTAGGACAGGAGGAACCTTTTAAATGGGTTTGGAGTAAAACCATTCATGAAAAAGTCACCTCGGTCTACACCGGAGAGAGAGAGAAGGCCAACACGTGATGCCATATGTTACCTTGCTGATGCAGCTGAAGAGAGATTGTGTGTGTGTGTGTGTGTGTGTGTGTGTGTGTGTGTGTGTGTGTGTGTGTGTGTAATGAATGAAAAAGTATGAAAATGTATGCATTCAGTGCTGTAAGTCTCTCTGGATAAGAGTGTACTAAATGACTAAAATGTGTGTGTGTGTGTGTGTGTGTGTGTGTGTGTGTGTGTGTGTGTGTGTGTGTGTGTGTGTGTGTGTGTGTGTGTGTGTGTGTGTGTGTGTGTGTGCGTGTGTGTGTGTTTGTGTTTGTGTTGCAGTGGGTTGGTTTTAGTGTATGCAATTCACCGTTTTTATTCAAATGTATTTATGCATTCATTATTAACATTTTCCCAGTTTGTACTGACACTTGTATCTGTAACAAAAGTTTTCATGAAACATTAACATTGCCCTGATGAAGACAGCTTGTCTGTCGAAGCGTTGCTCATTAGGTTATTCAATTATTGCATCTGAGCTCTTAGAGTGTGTGGCTCTCCTTTTTCAATCGTTCTACTCATAGCCAGCACGCTCGTCCACGACAATGTGTGTTTCCTTCGTCTCCAGATGAAACATTAAAATCGATTGTTTTATGTATTGGAAAGCACTCAGTATTTGATAACCTTAGAATGTCTGCATGCTTTTCATCTTGCTCCGCCAAAACACCTACTATCATCTTCCTTGCATGTTCAATTCTAAAGTACATGCGAATGCACATATCAGGGACCATACCATACCGTATCAGGCACCTACCATACCATATCAGGCACCATACCATACCATATCAGGCACCATACCATATCAGGCACCATACCATATCAGGCACCATACCATACCATATCAGGCACCATACCATATCAGGCACCATACCATATCAGGCACCATACCATATCGGGCACCATACCATATCAGGCACCATACCATATCAGCACTATACCATATCAGGCACCACCATATCAGGCACCATACCATATCAGGCACCATACCATACCATCAGGCACCATACCATACCATATCAGGCACCATACCATATCAGGCACCATACCATATCAGGCACCATACCATATCAGGCACCATACCATATCAGGCACCATACATACCATATCAGGCACCATACCATACCATATCAGGCACCATACCATACCATATCAGGCACCATACCATATCAGATACCATACCATACCATATCAGGCACCATACCATATCAGATACCATACCATATCAGGCACCATACCATATCAGGCACCATACCATATCAGGCACCATACCATACCATATCAGGCACCATACCATATCAGGCACCATAACTCTAATGGTCAACCCTCTATGACCTATTTACAGAGAATACATGAGTATATATGGCATACAGCATAATAGATAAGACTGGTTACAGAAAACATTTAATAACCTGGACCAAGTCTTTTCCTGCATCCATGATGGATGATTAACCAGGGCAGGGCGGAGCGGAGCAGGGCAGAGTGGAGCAGGGCAGAGCGGAGCAGGGCAGAGCGGAGCAGGGGGGAGCAGGGCGGAGCGGAGCAGGGTGGAGCGGAGCAGGGCGGAGCGGAACAGGGCGGAGCGGAGCAGGGCGGAGCAGGGCGGAGCAGGGCGGAGCAGGGCAGAGCGGAGCAGGGCAGAGCGGAGCAGGGCGGAGCGGAGCAGGCAGAGCGGAGCAGGGCAGAGGAGCGGAGCAGGGCAGGGCGGAGCAGGACGGAGCGGAACAGGGCAGAGCGGAGCAGGGCAGAGCAGGGCAGAGCGGAGCAGGGCAGAGACGGAGCAGGGCAGAGCAGGGCAGAGCGGAGCAGGGCAGAGCGGAGCAGGGCAGAGCGGAGCAGGTCAGAGCGGGAGCGGAGCAGAGCGGAGCAGGGGTGGAGCGGAGCAGGGCAGAGCGGAGCAGGGCGGAGCGGAGCAGGGCAGAGCGGAGCAGGGCGGAGCGGAGCAGGGCAGAGCGGAGCAGATTAGGGCGGAGCGGAGCAGGGTGGAGCAGGGCGGAGCGGAGTAGGGCAGAGCGGAGCAGGGCAGAGCAGAGCGGAGCAGGGCATAGCGGAGCAGGGCAGAGCGGAGCAGGGCGGAGCGGAGCAGGGCGGAGCGGGAGCAGGGCAGAGCGGAGCAGGGCGGAGCGGAGCAGGGCAGAGCGGAGCAGGGCAGAGCGGAGCAAGCTGGGCGGAGCGGAGCAGGGCGGAGCGGAGCTGGGCAGAGCGGAGCAGGGCAGAGCGGAGCAGGGCAGAGCGGAGCAGGGCAGAGCAGCTCGGCTCTGTAGTATGAACCAACCATATATCCACTCTGGTCCATCACACATGAGAACAAGGCATTATTGAAGTATACTGTACTCATCACATATGTTCTCTCGTCTTCGAGGTTTGTTTTCCTTTAGAGCTGTGTTCCTCAAACCTCTCATTCTGGACTGCCAGATGTTTCTCAGTTCTGTCCAACCCTTGAACCAGCAAATTTCATTAAATATTCAAGGGCTTGATGATTGACAAATCAGGTGAATCGGGTCTGCTAGCTCTGGAATAGGTGAAAACATAAAATGACTGGGGGTCAATGAATTAAATTGAGATTATGTGTACAAGGTGATCCAGACTTTTCTCTGCAAACAAAACCAAAGACCTTGGTTGTCTGAACACAACCAAGGCCGTGGCCTTCAACTGCTCTTAAATGCAAGTAAAACTAAATGCATGCTCTTCAACTGATCGCTGCCCGCACAAGCCCGCCTGTCCAACATCACTACTCCGGATGGTTCTGACTAAGAATATGTGGACAACTACAAATACCTAGGTGTCTGGCTAGACTGTAAACTCTCCTTCCAGACTCACATTAAGCATCTCCAATCCAAAATTAAATCTAGAATTGGCTTCCTATTTCGCAATAAAGCATCCTTCACTCATGCTGCCAAACATACCCTGCGTAAAACTGACTATCCTAAAGATCCTCGACTTCGGCGATGTCATCTACAAAATAGCCTCCAACACTCTACTCAACAAATTGGATGCAGTCTATCACAGTGCCATCCGTTTGTCACCAAAGCCCCATATACTACCCACCACTGCGACCTGTACGCTCTCGTTGGCTGGCCCTCGCTTCATACCCGTCACTAAACCCACTGGCTCCAGATCATCTATAAGTCTTTTCTAGGTAAAGCCCCATCTTATCTCAGCTCACTGGTCACCATAGCAGCACCCACCCGTACCATCCGCTCCAGCA